>NC_077224.1:41259978-41552697 GCF_024763615.1 Phlebotomus papatasi
TCTAATTGAGCAGCACTTAATTTCCACTAATTGTCCATATCTTTTCGTCAAAAATGAACGAGGTGTCTGGCATGAATTTTACACTTTTGCAGTGGCAGGAGGGCGTTTGCGTGACGAACATACTTCTTCAGATGTTTATTAAAGAGACCTTTAGCGCGAGCAACACGAAACAGATCAATTTCTAGCCAATGGGGCATCACAAAAACTCTTTCATGTGAATTTTGATATTAAAGTTGTGCCATATAGTGACCACAATTCGCTATATTTTTGTTTTTCCAAATTATATTTTAAATTAAACATAACATATTATTTTTAAAGCAACTCGTGAACAATTCCTTATCATAAAAATAATTGAAATAATTTAGCGTATTTAATATTGCTTGGAAAACTATATATCACTGTTCGCCGTAGGACCATGTATCCGTGTTTTGCAATAACGGAGAAGCCAAATGATAAAGACCTCTTTGACACTCATTTTATGTATATATGTATATCTAAGAACTTTAAGTATTCTGTTTTGAAATAAGCCTCGAAAGTTCAATGAAGAATAGTACAGAAAATATAACAAAAATTAAGTTTTTTCGTCAACTTCTAATTCTAATCTTTTAGAAATTCAAGACGTGAAACATAAAGTTAGAAGGAGTATATTTCTGAACAGTTGCTAAAATTGTTATTTGTTAAAAATTTTCTTCAAATTCTTGGTCAAATTTGAACTCAATTAAATAAGCATTATTTATTATTTATTATTTATTTTTCATATTGTCTTATCGACAGAATTAGCTAACTCATTCACTGAGAGAAATCCGAAAAAGTCAAAATAACATTCCGGAAATGTTGATTTTACCCTGCAGTATTGATCCGAAATCAGTGTAAATATTACTCTTTGTAGGTGTATTATGGGTTAAAATTACCCTTTTTCATGTTGATTTTACACTCAAAAGGTGTAAAATGAACATTAAAAACTGTTGATATATTTTTACACCCGAAAAATGTTAAAATTATGACGAAAAAAAGTTAATCGTAGCCTCTTTTTTCTCAGTGGAACTATTCAAGAGTGCCACTTTCTTAAAAGAATGCTCCTTGCATGCTCCGTTTATTTATTTAATTATATTATATTTATACACTGTTGCAAATAATATGGGGCTGTACATTTACCAAATTGTAATTATAATCTACAGGTCACAAGGAACTTTTACATTAAAATATGGAATAATAATTAACCAATTAAAAAGCTATGCAAGCTATTTCAAGGGGGCGTCGACCTCGAGACAGACCTAGGACAAGGTGGCTGTATAAAATACAGGATCTTGCCTGGGAGCACCTTGGAATTGACCGTAACCACTTTCCTGAAGTGGCGGAGGATAGTCAGGCGTGAGCTGCTAATGTGGGTGTCAATAGGGATAAACGGTTGAAAATGATGATGATGAGTATCGTTAACCATAGTAAATAAAGTTGGTTAATTTCCTTCCTCCACTAGATCAAAAGATTAGGGATTTTGATAAGAATTAAACCTATGAAATTTTACTGAAGCTCAAAGGCATACAATCCTATGTACGAAAGTTAGAATTTTTCTCTACATTCTGAAATAAAAATTTCAATCTCAAATTTTAAAGCAGTTTTTACAAACTAAGCTGTATTTGGAAAACTCAAATTTATTTACGCCGTGAAAAAAAGCTTTATAAAGCGTGTCCACAATAAAATTTTAACAAGCAAAAACACTTCCCATACAAAAACTATTTAAATTTAAAGCATGAGTTATATATTTTTGAAAAGCTCATTTTATTAGTAAGTTACTTGAAGTCATTGCTCTTTTTAATCTAGCTTTTGGTTTCCAAATACTCGGATTTTTCTCTTGAGAACCGCCATCATGGTTTTGACAAAGTCATTTCCACGTGTCCTGACTATCCTTTTCCACTTCTGAGCAAAACGCCACATCTCGTGTAGAAGCAGAGAGGTGAATCTTGAAGTACACATGCACATTTTTCACCATTTGGTGGTCAGAATTCCTCGATTCTTACCACATCCTGGTTTTTGAGAATTAGTTTTGGTTTCCTTAAATGGTAAAATTACGTTCCGGAAGGTCCAGTCATTCTTCCTATTTGTGAATATGTGAGATATGGATTTTGAAGATGTTAACTATAGCTTCATACCTTTTCTCCATTTTTGTTTAATTTCTAACTGATTAATAAACATAATTAGATGAGAATACCACTAAAAGGAAGCTAATAAATGACACTTCAAGTGAACAAAAAAATCATTCTGACTGTCACAAAATTGTGACAGATTGATAAATAATTTGTTCAGTCTTGCACAAGCTTTAGATTGTTCTTAAGCTAAAACTAAGTTTGTAAAATATTACCTTTTAGCATCTTTATAACTCTAGCTTTGAAACAAAGCAAGAAGTTAAATAAAACAAATACTTTCCAGAAAATATAACTCAATTACCGGTACTCAAACAATTCATTCCCGATTAAGCTCGATACAGCTAAATTGTAAAATTCAAGACCTTTCAAAAAAATCTAAATATAACCAAATCGGTTGAAAAATATTCCTCTAGAGCGGTTGAATTTTTACCTTCAAAAATTCAAAATGGCGAATTTTTCGCTCATAGATATGTATGTAATTATATATCCAAAATATATCCGGAAATTATTGAAAGGTTGGGTAAATTTTCAGACAAAACAAAAAAAACATAGTTATGATGGATATGGAGCGGAGTGGGGACAGGGAAGGAAAAGATATTCCTAGATAATGCCTTTTATTGGAGATCAACGAAGTCCGGAAGTTAATATCTCTTTCCTTTTAAGCTTCAGGACGGTGGCAAGTTGGAAGAAAAGCGTATTGTACATACTGCTCTCTTTTTGAAATCGATAAGTAAAATAGAAAATTCTAATTAGAGTGAAAGGAACACCTATTGACACTTTAAGAACTCATGTCAGGACCTATTGATTTGATACCCTACTCTGTACCATTTTAAATACGAAATTTGAACACTTATTTTTATCGAAAAACGGAAATTAATGAAAAAACGCCATATTAATTACATTTTATTAGATACATAGGTACATTAAATAAATTTCAACGTTTTGACAAAAGTGTCAATTGGTTCCCTGTCGAAGACGTGTTCATTCGACCGTAAATTCCAAATTTTTTAACTAAAAATTTTATTAAATTAAAACCTTGAAAATTTTTTTGAACTTGAGTAATACTTGAATAGTAATTGAGTAAACAAATAAGATTCCTCGTCTCGACCGGTAGATTTATTTATTCAATTTATTTATATTTGTTATAATATTTTGCGTATGGTCTAACATTAATAGGTCAATTATTCCATGAATAATACACTGAGAGAAATCCGAAAAAGTTAAAATAACATTCCGGAAATGTTATTTTTACCCTGCAGTCTTGATCCGAAATCGGTGTAAATATTACCCTTTTTAGACGTATTGGAGGTTAAAGTTACCCTTTTTCATGTTAATTTTACCCTAAAAAGGTGTAAAATTAACATTAAAAAATTTTGATATATTTTTACACCTAAAAAGTGTTAAAGTTATGAGGAAAAAAAGTTAATCGTACTCTCTTTTTTTCTCAGTGATACGAACCAGTGACAAATTCATAGAAATTGACGAAATTGACCATCAAACATTCAAAAATTGACTCACCGGTCGAGTCGAGGAACCCGGTCGAGTGAAGGTGCTTTACCTTAAATAAAGTAGCATTTACAAGCTTATAAAACTGCAATAACATCCTTCCTCAATTCGTTTATACTAAAATAATTGCACTGTATCAATTTTATTGTATGTTAGTAAAGACGAACTAAAAAAGTGTATGGATAAAAAAAACTAATTCAAAAATTAAATAAAATTGACGGACAAATTATAAAACTATGGAACCAAGGTTACAAACCTTATAAGTATTTATCCAAATTAAAGAAGTTTATCATTAACATTTTATTTCATCGTCTTACCACTAATCTAAAGTGAATACTGTTAATCCTTGTATTAAAGTCTCTGTCAAATTCTTAACGCTATGGATGTACTTTCTGTTTAGAAATACCACCCATGTTCCCACCCTAATCATCTTTCTATGAAAAGTTAGTAAAATCCCACACTCATTACCATTCTAGCTTCCTGACATTCTGACCACAATAGAATCCATTGATGGGCGAATATTTCATGTCGGCACCTATGCGCCTGAGAATCCGAATTGTTCAATGGTAAAAACCGCCAATAACTCAATATTTGATCCATTCAACTGCCCATCTTACTGCCGTGTGGGTAATTTCATAATTGTGAATTATTTGACTTCATTGAGAAGAAGCTCGGCGCGATTTATTTCTCCCAGCGTCAGTGGTTGGAGACCGCTAATGGTATGTTTGCGCGCGGGGCCCATTGTTGGCGATGGAATTGTAGCAAATATGAGGCCCCCACGAGGTGGTCAGCACCATCTCAAGATATGCTCATCCGGCGCGGTGTAATTTGGCGGCGACCTGATGGAGAGAGGTGGAGGTACCATGATTAATTAATGTGGACGATAGAGCTTGGATCCGATGCTCTGCTGGTCGCCAGAGTGGCTGATGGTGAAGAGGTGCGTGTGAAGGAGCTCACACAAAAGGCGCAGCGGCTACCGAAAATTACTGCATAACAGCAAGTGTGTAAAAGATATTGTAATTCTCGCGCCCAATGCCATGGACAAAGAGCTCCGGATTGTATTGCCCCAAGTCGTCATTGTTCATAAATGATCCATCATCATCATAAGAGCAAATTTCACTCGGTGAGTTCTACATATTCTCTATTGACGGACCTGTCTTTGGTTACCTTTTTTCTCGTATCCTCCCCTTCTCACACTCGATGATTTCAAAATAGTTATGGACAAGCTTCAAAACCTTAAGAGAATCCAGATTCTTACACTCACGACTGTGAATTTCCATTTAGATCCAGAAATTTAATTTTTGATTCAATTACACCCAAATTTTAAAAAATAGGAACATCAGAAAGAAGAATAAACTATATCGCTCAAAGAAGGAGTTTTATTATCTAGAAGTGTCTCTGCTTAAAGGTAAACGTCCCGCTATTTGCACAAAATGTCGTTGATATTCGAAAAATTCAAAATAAATTTTCGCACAAGGTTTAAAAATTTAAAAGTTAAAAGATTTACTCGGTAATTATGAGGGGATTATGAAGTAGGAATATTGAACTTCCTTGCCTTACTTCTGCTCAATTCAAAGTAAAAATGTAAAGCATTTCAGCTAACTGCCATCATATTACAACCGAAATCAAAATGCTTCGAAATTCGTACAGGCAATACTTTCAGTAAGCATGCGAATCAAATAAAAAGCCAAAAAGTCTTTTCTTTGACCATCGAAACCGACCTTTGAATTTCTTTTTTCTTAAAAAATAACAGCTGTGAGCTCCCGGAATAAGTCGTTTCCACGTTAGCATTAACTTAGGTTGGGACCTCAATGGGTTTATAGATAAAGTATTGGATCTATAGCATAGAGATTTAAGTAACGAACCGCGCTGTTCAACTGATAATTCCAGACTCATCTGGTCAAGTACTACAGCCAGTCATCCACTTGTCTTAAAACTTTGTCAAGACAACTAGGGGGAAGCATCCCCATTACAGGTTATATACCTGGGCAGCGCACAATCTACTAGACAAGCTACTATCTTATTCTTCTAATACATAATTCGAAACAAACTAAGGAATCTCATGATTAATATATATTAATCATAAATAAAGAGATTCGATTGATATGATCTTTACCGAATATCGCAAGTCGACGTCTTTCAAAGTTTTATCTGAAGTAGGGTAAATGTCCTAATTCAAAACCATTTCTAGACGCTTTAACTTTGACAGAAGATTCAACACATTGAGTTCATATTTTTTCTGAAGAAAATTACATAAATTACATAAATTGCTCCTTGACTCTTCTAGAATGTTATTGTTTAGTGAAAATTCTTTAGATATAATTTGAAAACTTCTTAAATACAAGAAAAATACGTGAGCGTAAAATGCTTCTATTGGAAACAAACTAATCCAAATGGAGACAAGGGAAAGTTTCTAATTGGAGACAAACAGTATAAGTGAAACCCTGACGAAAGGCTTCCAAAACCTTGCTGAGTTGCTCTTGAGTGCAGGATTTGTTCTTATTCCTGGTCTTTTCTCCTTTCTCATCAAAAACAAAAAGAAAATCTCTCCAAAAAAATCATATTTCTGGGGTTTCCTATTGAAACATTTGCAGACACTTCAGAAAAATCCTTTTTGTTCACGAAATAGGTAATTATTTCATTTGAAAACTTCACGTACCGTTAACAATAAAGATTAGCACTTAATTTAACTAAAATTAGCCAGAAATATGACATAAATGTTACACAAAACGAATAAACAACAGTCACCTCCCTTTTTTTCATTGGAAAACATGGTCGATCGATGAAAAATTCGATGGTGAAAAGGTACTGTAAGCCCTGATGGGGCTCACTGAAGTAATATAAACTTATTAAGGGAAAATGGGGAACTGAAGGTGCCACCCATCTTTCAACTTCCTCGGAGTGAACCGTCCACGGCGACTGATGCTCACTCACTGAAGTGCAGGGACAGCTGACATGAACAAAAGCCCCAGCAACCTTCAGCACCCGCCTAGGGATGTTGGGTAGGGTGTGTCATAGGAATGAAGGATTGGGATTGGTGGGTTTGGCCGTCGACTGGGTTAACAATTGTCGAATGGGCCATACGCTCTACAGTACACTTTTAATTTTTCTGAGAAATTAACAAATTAAAATTTGTGAATATGAATGGATTTTCGCTTTTTTTGGAGCAAAATTAACTAAATAATGAAACTATGGTATAGAAAATATATAAATTTAGTAATTTAGTACTGTATTTATCGTGAAAACAATGACGTTTCCATTTGGAGTAGCGATAAATTTCCATTTGGAGCAGGTTTTGAATTAGCTTAATTTACCCTAATGCTCATTTCACAATCCATTCCTATTTATTTAGAAAAGAATATCCAGCAGTGATAATCCAATATTAATATCATGTAATATACCACAGATCCTTTATTATGTCTCAAATAGATTCATCCTGATCCTCGAGAATATAATTCAGTCTATAAAATTTGGCACTGAAGATTTATCCCAAAGTGACATTTACTAAAGGCTTAAGATCATCGATTAGAAGTCCCTTGCGGACATTTCCTTTCCCTAATTCTTTATTGAGAAATTTTACAGGTTAAATATTATCGAGGATCACCCTTAGTATATTTGGGTCCTTAGGTTTTTCTTTGAAATTTTCTCAGTTTTCGGACTGAATTTTTAAAAAATTAACTTCGAAAACAGATGTTATACCTATATCAACCTTTTTCAATCTTCTGGTCATAACAAAAAGGTTGATAAATTGGTCGACTAGAGGTCCTACGCCTTAGGCTTATCGTTTGCAAAACAGATGAGATAAAAATTCTCATCTAAAGTAAATTGAAAAAAAAAAAAGAAATTTCGACAAACTTCGAGATTATACAAATGTTCTTAATACACTGAGAAAAAAAGAGGGTGCGATAAACATTTTTTCCTCAGAAATTTAACACTTTTTAGGTGAAAAAATATATCAACATTTTTTAATGTTAATTTTACACCTTATTAAGGGTAAAATTAACATGAAAAAGGGTAACTTTAACCCCCAATACACCTAAAAAGGGTAATATTTACACCGATTTTGGATCAATACTGCAGGGTAAAATTAACATTTCCGCAATGTTATTTTAAGTTTTTAGGATTTCTCTCATTTAGTGTACAAATAGCTGAGTAAATCCTCTAATGACTATTCAATATACTCCTATACTATACTCCTATGAAACGATTTAGGATTGATTAAAACGAAAATTATCGACTTCGTAAAGATACCAAAAGCTGTGACCATACGTTTGAGCTCATCAGTTAAAATGAGCAATTTTTCATGATTTTTGGATATGTATTTGTGGTACAGAAAGTCATGCTCCAGAGGAATGAAAATCTCCAAGTGATCTTCTCGGACAATTGTAAGATCGGGCGGGCGTGTATGTGTGGATACGAAATTCCTTTCGGCGGATGGTTAAAATGAAGATCAGTCGTGCCGCTTGATGGCATCCTGCTGCGATCGCTCGCAGTTTAAAAGTAATATTTCTCCGGGTATTGTGCTCAGGTTCCACCGAGAGATTCCCCCAACACACGTTCCCAAAGCCACTAACACTGTTGGAATGTATGCGATCCCATGTTAGTGGTTGTTCCTCAATCAAATTCACAAGGCCCATTCCACAAAAGGTCCAACATAAGTGAGAATTGTACCCCGATATTGTATGTATCGATGTCGTTCTTGGTCCTCCGCCTTCTCCTTGTCAACCAAAAATCGAGAGGCTGCCCATGGTGCATGCGTGCGGACCTCAGCCTGAGAAGATGAGAAATGGTCGGAAGACCACCGACTTCAAAAAATGGGTGTAAGTTGACGGTAATCGTTGACATACAATACTAATTCTAATTCTAATATGTTTCAACCTTTCAGACCTCATTGTGTGGTGGACTTGTTATAGCTCTCTTTTGGGATGAAAGGGAGGCGAGAGATGATTGTGTGAGAAGATGGAAGTTGCCTTTTTTTCGGCCTCTTTCTTCTTCACTCATTCACAATCCAAAATAGCACTCTGGACGCCTTTGTCGGCGGCTGAGGCCACCATCGTGTCAGGTAGATTAGAGGTGACACCGCAAAAAAGGGAGCGAGAACTGACTCCGGAGAAGTCAAATGTACTAATCGCCAAAATATTGCACTAATCCTCAAGACTTTATTGTACAAAATCTCAGTTGATCTTTGGAACCATTAACAGCTTTCGGAAATTGAATGGAAAATTAAATTAGGGAATTGTGTGGTAGGGAACACCGGGGTAGAATTAAAGAAAAAACGCTATAGAGTCAGATAAAACAAAACTATGTTGAACATAGTTTTTTTGATCTTCCTCCACTTTTACTGCTTTATTCGAGCTATCCAAAATCTTCAGAAACTTCTGTTTAATTAAGCCCTACTCCTACTTCTAATGAAGATTAAAATACGATATTAGCTTCTACCTACATTAAACCTTATGACACCTTTTCAATGATTCCCAATTTTTTAACAAAATCAACACTTTCAGATTGAGTGGATCATAATATGATTAAAAGAATATTCTAATTCTAATTCATTAATTAATTTACCTTTAGTATATCCCTTCTTATTTTAGATAACCCAAAATGCAACCGTTATTGCTTAAATTGTGAAGACTGTAATTATTATGCGAGAATTTTGTTATTAGAGTACAAATTAGCAGTAAAAAATTAAATTTGGTTATTGTTATTGTTTGTTATTAAATAAACTCGAGGCTTTGCTCATGCTATCGTGGAGGCGGGGGCACTAGGTGGCGGATAACTCAACGGTATAGGCAGGACTTGTGTGAAATCTGCAAGGGTTAGCTACAAAACAAGCGATTATTTTCGTAAATAAGACAAACCGTGGGTTATGCAACTGCACGCCCAAACAAAGTCCTAGATGCATCACAATCTCTGGAGGATTCTCCGAGCCCTTCTTCACCTGAAGAGAGTGAACTAAATGGTTTAATAGACAATCTCAAAATCGTACCAAAAAAAAGTGTGATGCGTAAAGAAGAGCTCATCAAGAAGCTTAGACAATCATTGGTCCAATGCCTGCTGCTATTCTGGAATCCATATCAAGGACTTTTTCAACGAAAAGGCGGCCAATTAGCACAAGATACACTGAGCTAAATGGCCTGGTCTTCGGCGTGGTAAGTTAATACTGGAACCAGATAGCAAATGGAGAATAGAGACTTTAAATCTCAATAATACACGAGTTAAGAACGCTAGGTGGTCTGCTTACGGGACACCGTACTTACGGGACATTTAAAAGTAATAGTCACTAGCACAGATAAGATTTGCCAATATTGTCTAATGAACAAAGAGGTCAATATTTACATTCTATGCTGACGATGTCCTCAAAATCCTGGGGGTGCTGCGACATTGGCTTCACTGAGAGAAATCTGAAAAATTTAAAATAACATTCCGGAAATGTTAATTTTATCCTGCAATATTAATCCAAAATTGGTGTAAATATTACCCTCTTTAGGTGTATTGGGGGTTAAAGTTAACTTTTTCATGTTAATTTTACCCTTAAAAAGGTGTAAAATTAACATTAAAAAATGTTGATATATTTTTACACCTAAAAAGTGTTAAAGTTATGAGGAAAAAAAGTTAATCGCACCCTCTTTTTTTTATCAGTGTTCGGATCGTGTAGAGTGGTGAGGTGTTGTACAGGAGAACTTTTCTCTTAAAGGGACATAAGTTGCCACTTAAGTAAGTAAGTAAACTATTGCCTAGTATGTGAGGCACAGCGAAGGATATTTCTGGACGACACTGTTTACCTACACTACATCTGCTATTAAGTGGTCCCAACCCAACCTGTAGCTTCACTGTCCTTTATTAAGAGCACCAAAATAAAGCTCTAACAAGTGAAGAGGTCGAGTACAAGTAGACTGATCTGTCGTAGTGTCTGGGTCTGCTTTAAAACCATCAGTATTAATAAATAGGGGAGACTAGGGAAACACGTGTCAAAACGCATATTTAATTCTTTCAAGAGCTCTGAGAAAACTTAAACGTTTTATAATAAGCATATTCTTATAGAAAATTTACTGCTCTACAACATTGCAGCAGACTATTTTCCTCTATCTCGAAAGAAATGTGAGTTTCGAATCATTTTCTAAAAGCCAATTTTGTGGAGATTCTCAAAATTGCTGGGGCAAATTTTGTCAGTCTTCGGATAATTTGTGACGTTTTACTCTCGCAAACGTAAAAATATCAAATAGACATATTTTTATAGGAAATTTATTCCTCTACAACTATGTCGAAGATAATTTTTCTCTATCATAACGAGAAATGTGCTTAAATTGAGCTAATCAGTATTGATATTTTCTGTAAGCCAAATATTCCAAAAATAGGGCTCAAAATTTCATTATTTTTTATTTTCATAATCCTTTCTCGAATCCCTTGCAACTTTGTAAGTTTGAGAAGGTTCATGAAAGCTATCTATAATAAAAATTTCCAGCCTCAGTCTCTTTTATTTTAGAAAATAGTGAATATTGAAATGTTCGTTTTGAAAAATTTTGCCCCCAGTCTCCCCTAATACATACATTACGCCTGGCTATTCCTTCCTTGTTCCCATTAATAATAGTGAAAACACACAGAAGAATAATTTTTTATATCATTTATAGTTTTTACCTTCCAGAAAACTCTTCTTATACTTAACCCCTTTTAAATGATTCAATGATCACTGATATGGCCCATGGAAAACAAATTTTCTGACTATATCTCTTTATTTATTGATTTAAATTCCACTTAGGTGCTTTTGTTAAAATTGCATCGTATAATTTCTGATTATCTGAAGTTATATTTTTTCCAATGTTTGTCATAATAGCTGAAGTTAGAAAAATCTAGGATAAATTTTTCAAGTTCAAAAGTAAGTAATTTTTAAATTAACGCATTGATAATTGAATTTTATTATTATTTTTTTTTATATTTCCATTTTTTTTTAAGTAAAACCCTTTTGAGAATAAAAATTATAATACTCAAACGTAATATTGGGTGAGATTCTTAACAATCTCACCTACTCTAAGGAAATCGCATGTGCTCCCATCGGCTCCAAACTTTGTCAAAATGTTTTTGGCCACTTCCTGATCACGAATATATGGATGCCTAAAAACCGTTTCCGTCCGTTCGTCCGTCCGGCCGCTCTTTGGAGCTTAATATCTCCTAAACTAAGAGAGATATCGACTTGTGGTTTCCGGCAAAGGTTATATATCGGGCGAAAATTACAACACCGTGCATTGCTCCCCTCCCTCCTTCGGCCATTTTGAATACCCCCCTTTTTGTTTCCTTAATAGTTCCCCCTATGGCATCGATAGGACTCCAATTTAGTATGTTATAGCTGGTACCTTGAGCTTTCGATCAGTACCAAACTTAAGGTCCCCTGACTACCCTGATCCGAGCTATAAGGATTCCAATTGCTATATAATATCTCTTATCTTTAGTTCCAAATCGAATTTACATTATTTGCATGCAATCCGAGTTTGCTCACGTTAAGAATCTCACCTATAAAAAGCTGATCTAGGTTTAACTCGGCCTCTGCTGGATTTTCCAAGTTTATAATAAGTTTTATTTTTTTGTCGATTTAAGTTTTATTGTAGAACTCGATCTGTGAAGACTCTCTTGTCCTTAAAAGATTATTTTTAAACATTTAATAGAAAATTACTTTACGAGTTTACTTCCAGTAGAAAAAAATATTTTTTTCTAATCAAAGTGTATTGAAAAATAATCATTTTATGAGAAGATTTATTGTATTAGAAGAAAATACTTTTGGCGGTCTTCGGACTTGTCGACAACTCTTTTTGATATTTGCAGGCATAAATTTTGATATGAATGTTAGAATCTTTCATAATTCAAATTATTCAAAAATACACCCTACCATTTTTAAAGTGTTTAAAATTAGAAGCTCTACCAAATTCTGAAGACTTCCCGTAATTCAGTTTCAACTACCTAAATTGAATAAAATAGATAAAATGCTCTCCAAAATATGTATTGCATCTGTTAAATATTTATAGATTATCTTTCTCACAGAAACATCCCTTCTGAGTGTTTCTTTCATATAAATGTAATGTACATACAACCCCATATATAAAGTTATATCGCCCTTGAGCTCAGATTATTTTCTTTGATTAATATTTAATTTAAAACCGAATTGAATTTTTTCCATTTTTTTCTTTCATTAAATCAATAAATTCACTTTAATGCTCATTCTCTTTCATATTAAATTTTTTTCTATTACATTGACTTTTAAATTGTAAGAATTCTTCATTGTCATTGGGGTAGGTCTTTTAGGAGATTCTACGAGGGTCGATGAGCACATCCCCTTTATTGAAAGGCCAAGAATGGCGTTGAAGTGAAAAGGGAGACTGGTTTATTTGGTCCTGATGAATTGCTGCAATAGAAATTGTTTAAAAAAAAGTCTATTTGCTTTAGAAATGGTCATTTGTTCTGAAGCTGTTTGAAAAACCGAAGCTGGAGTGTATCATATTCTAATTGAGTGCGGTTTATGGCTTTTTTTAGTGGTGGCGTGAGACAAGAAATATCATTAAAAGTTATTGGAAATTAAAAATGAATAAATTTAACACCTTCAAAATACTTTTAAATTGACGATTTCTTGTGATGTGTTTTTCGGGGAGGTATCTCTAAGCTTTTTGCCTGATGAATATGCAGATGCAATTAAGTAGTTCTATTAAAATATCTCTTCAGCTAATTGAGTATATCATTTTGTGGATTGGTTGAAGATCTCAATTTGATCATCATTTTCGGGGGATTTTCTGGAGGTTCTGCTTGAGAAGACACATTCATAAGTTTTCATATTGTTTACTGGTTTTCTTCAATATAATCCAGGAATTGACACAGTCGTGGAAAAAGAAACAAAACCGATATAGACGTATATAGTTTTTTGGATGATTCTGCAACCCTGAATTCACAGAAACGTTGAATTAAATCAATAACAATAAAGTTTTTCAGTACGATGAACAAGGGAGCAAAAAAAAGCGACCCATATTGAAATCAAACCTCGAGAGCTCTGTTTTCCACTTTTTGAGCAAAAATCTCAATGGTTTGAATTTCATTTAGCACATGAAATTCACACCATCGCTAATTGAATAAGGTTGAATAATTTCCATATAGAATCTCCATTTAAATTTAAAGGTGAGATGAGAGGGAGGGTCCAATTAATTGAGATTGGGATGATGATTCGGGGGTTTCTTTTTAGTTAAAAATCGAAATAAGAACTTTTGGGGCAAAAAGGCTTTCCAATATGTTGTTTGTACATTTTTCTGTTGGTCTCTAAGAAATTCACCCATTTTCAGTCTTAAATACTCGTTCACATCGATTGGCGCAATAATTTCTTTGAATTGAGAAGTGTTACAAAAAGGAGCGTATTACAGTAGCCAAGTTTCACGGAGGAGACCTTCAGATTGATTACATAGGCGTGACTGGTACATTTTATCGGTTTTCTGTTTGGTATTATTTGAAAAAAATAAATTCGTTTTTCTTTGCCATCCACACGGCCAAGTGTTATTGTTAGTGGATATTCGAAGAGATATTACCTGACTGATGTTCCTACATAGCAAAAGCCCCTATAGGAGGAATGAATTAAAATTCTACAACACCTCGATAGCAATCAAGACGATACAGGAGTTGTTTTGTGGCCAAATGGAATGAGGTGCGATGATAGCTTGGAATGCACACCGAAAATATATTGGCTTGGTCATCATCGAATCGGACCATTCGGGAATCGATATAGAGGCTGGAATTTCAATATTTTTTTCCCTCTCACACGATATACGCCAACACCCGACTATCCATTCACTATTTTTGTGATCCATGAATAGCAACGTAAATTAGTTGGATCGTCTCTCTTTTTATTGCTTATTTGAAGAACTTTCAGTAATTGGAAACACGTTCGACATCCTTTAAGAGAATCTTTCACAAATCACTCTTTCACCAACGCTTCTTTATGCTGTCTCATACATTCACCTGAGAAGAAGTAATTGATAAAAGAATTTAATTAAAAAATGCGCAAAAATAATTTAGGTTTTTAGTTAGATTTGCTCCAGAAATCATTACATGATTCTTGTTATTAAAGGTACTAGGGTAAGTGTGCCAAATTTCGGCATAGTTGCATGCAAGTGTCAAAGTATCAAGTTTGAAATGTAATATTTTAAATATATATTGATTTTTTTTATTCTTTTTTCTGAAAGTGTTACTGGAAACCTTGTAAAGAGTTTACCGTCTTTATTTACTCTAAAATCATTCTTAATACTTTTTAAAATGAATAAAAATATAGACATAGCTTTGGTACCCTATTTCGGCCACCTTCATTTTCATAGTTCCTTGCCCTTCGGGAATTCTTCCAATATCTTTTTACGTCATCTCGTTTGTCGAAACTACATTTTTTTGTTAATCTTTTGCGTTGTATAATCTTTAGAGTACGTAATATATAAAAGTACATGGATATTCGAGGAACAAAAAAGATGGCCGAAATTGCAAGCTGGCCGGAATTTGGCACACTTACCCTAAATGTTTTCTTTTGTCTAAAACCAATTTATAATAAATTGTTGAATTTTAAAATAAAATTTAGGGGCAAGTTCCCATGTTTCGTACGATCCCAAGCTTCATAATGACTTAATATTTCCTATGTTTCTTCATAAATATGACTCATTGCACCCACATCTTAAAAATTAAGGGAGAGTCCAATTTTTAAAATATATTGCAGAGTCACATTTATTCAGAAACAAGAAACAATTTAGTCATTACAAAACTTAAGATCGTACGAAACATGGGCACTTTCCCCCAACTTTTCATTTTGTTCTCTGAAGAAAAGGTTTATAAAGCGGTCTTCAGATTCGATATATTAGATATTTATAAACGAAGCATGTACAGTAATGTTTCTTAAAAATGCATTAGATAAATTGTTCTTAATGTACGTACAATTCTATATAAATAGAATTTCAAAAACTTTACCTATTAAAAGATTACAGAAATTAAACCATGGAAAAACCTTAAGTGTTTAAGGCACTAAGCATATGGCTTAATCGCTCTAATTTTTTAATAAGGGAAATGTTTGGATAAATTTTTAGTTTTTAAATCTTATACTAGGGGAGACTGGGGCAAAAAGTAACAAAACGGATATTTTTTTTTTTTACAAGCTTAGCGCCCCAGAAATTTCTATTTGGTGCAGTTTTATAGGAAATTTACTGCTCTACTACTTTGTGAAAGTCATTTTCCTCTATTTTGTAAGGAAATACGTTTATCGAGCCGATTTCTAAAAGGTAATTTTGTGACCATTTTCAAAAATGCTGGGACAAATAGTACCAGGTATGGGATATTATCACATTTTGATTTGCTTTATTACTAGCTTTAGTAAATTTTAAAAAAAATAGCTAGGTGACATATTTTCATAGGAAATTTATTCCTCTACACCTTTTTAAAACACAGTTTTCTCTATCTGAACTAGAAAAGCGCTCTTCAAGCTATTTTAAAAAAAAGCACACAAGGGACTGCAAATCGTTTGACCAATGCAAACAACAAGCGGCGAGACATGATAATGACGTTTCTTTTCGCCGTGAGACATCAGAAATTGCTTCCATCTTTGTTACTTTTTGCTCCATACCTTTTGTTACTTTTTACCCCAAGTGGCCATTTTTAATAAAAGGATTTCTGGAGAAAAGAACTTTTGTGAAATTCTAAAATAGGTAGCGGATTCGTATTCAAAAAATCCAAATTATTTAGAAAATATTCACCAGTGCATCATTTTTGGAAAATAAGTAGGTCAAAATTGATATCTGTTGTAAGGAAAACATTTCAAAATAGGAATAAGAATTAGAATATTTTTATTTTCTGAATTCCTTGTTCGAATTCTAAGAAACTTACGACTTTGAAGAAGGTTTATGGTGGCCATCTATGGAAAAATGTTTAAGCCGCTATCTCTTTTATTTTGGAAGATATTGAATTTTCAAATTTTCAATTTATGGCTTTTTACCCCAATCTCCCCTACTATTAGAATTTGAGAAGTTACTGCAGTTTGAAGTTATTGAAATTTCGTTATACATACAATTAATTTTCTTTTCCTAATATTAACAATTTTTCCCTGCACAGAAAAAAATTTGTCGTAAAATTGTTTGTAAATTCCTCTTGGGGACTTACGAAATGCTCATAAATCATTATAAAACTAAAAAATACGTAAATGTTTGTATTTTTCCACAAACCTTGTTCGTAACATGTTCACTCGACGAGTACTTTTTGTACTTTTATAAACACTTGTTCGTATATGTTCGTAAACACACAAAAAACTGTTTGCAAAATGCCGTCATTTGTTCGGAAAGTTTTGCCAAATAAACAAAAATATACGAACATGTTTGTAAAGGAACAAAAGGTACCCGTCTAATGATGATGTTACGAACAATGCTTGTGACAAAGTACAAACTTTTACGAACTTTTTAGTGGGTTATACAATTTACAAGCATTTCGTAAGTCCACAATGAATTCACAATCATTTAGGAACAATTAGGGTGGAATCACCAGTTCTCGCCAGTGCCCCACTTCTCGCCACTTACATTGAAATCGCTATTTTTCGCAATTTATGAAATAAATGAGTCGCAATTTTTTTGTATTGCTTCTGCTTCTACGCATAGAATCGAAAAATAATTATTATTCGTTTTGGATTCACGATTTTGATCACTTTTTAGAGCAATATTTTAAGCAAGTACATCGAATCCAACATCTCTTACCAAATGTACTAAGTGTCGTCAAATTTTCATCAGGCCAAAAATACCTATTTGGGTAAATAATTTGTTTATTGAATATTTAATTGCACTTGTGGAATACATAAAATTTGTATTTAGTCAATTAATATTTCATTTTATATTATTTTTGTATAAAAATGAGGCATGGCGAGAAGTGGTAATATTCTGAAATTGATTTTACCACCTGTCGCCATATCTTTTCAATAGGCGACGCTAACTTCACTTCGTACATTCTCAGTTGTCAAATCTGCATTGTTTACTTTCTGCAAAAGCCCCATAATTTGATTTCTCAAATAAAAGTGAAGAAAAATCATTTAAAGAGAGTAATAATAAAGTGATCACAAGGAAAGAGAAATGGTGAATGTATTCTTTTCATAGCATTGCCTAAAATAACCGAGTGTGGTTCTTTCCAAGTGGGTGGCGAGAAGTGGTTACAAATTTTACAAAACTGGCGAAAAGTGGTAAAAAGTGGCGACGAAATGGTTATTTTTGCATTATTAATAAAAATCAGTTTTTTAAGTAGTCCAGCGTTATGTTCTAGGATTATTGTTTTCACGTATCTAGAGCCAATACATCTAAGTAACTTTGTGTCAAATTTGACTTATCTTGTAACAAGGATTCAAAAGTTATGATTAAATGAATTTAATTTTTTCCTAAACATGGCGATAGCCGGTTATTCCACCCTATGCGAAATATTTTTTTTTCTGTGTATGAGAGAAATGAGAAGTAAATGAATGAATGAATGATAATTATTTATTGTTTTAAAAATTTAAGACCTTCTATAACTGTACTAAATCTGATGTCTGAAGACCTCTTAAAGCTGTTCGCTAGGAGTTTGTCTGAAAGTTCTACACTAAACACTGTAAAAAGTAACTTTGAATAATTTAAATTTTATATAATTTAATAATATTTATAGTTATTATTATATTTACTTAAAATTAAATTTTCTTATAATGTGAAGTTATTAATATTACTTTTATTTCTCATAACAACTCATTAAACGACTATATTATATAGTTTAATCCACCTGCGTCTGCCATCGACTTCTCCTTAAAAAAAATTCTTGAAAAATTCCTTTTTTTGCCATATTCTTCTTTTTGTGAAACTTAATATCTAACAAATCAAGATAAGCAGAAAAAATTCTCCTTGATGCACAAATATCTTTCATTTCCTCCTCCTTCCAAAATAAAGCTTCTGCAATTGAGCTTTTCTCTTTGGCAATTTTACAATTCGAAAGATTTGAAGCTCATGCATTGTCATGCCCTCCCTCGATGTCAATTTCATCCTTATATATTCTTTGGATGTGACCCTAAAAACTTGGCAATGTAACAATGTGAAATTTAAACAAAGAGGAAAGTCGAAGCAGATGTATTTTTCCCAGCCAATTGAAATGTTCCCTCCCCTCCTGCCAATTTGATTGACGTATTCACACCACCAACTGGCTTCTTCTGAGGGAAAGCCACTTCTACCCATAATGGTGGACTGTCGAAATGGCAAATAAAATCTCTTCGGACTCAAAGAATTCTAATTATGCCCCTCAGAGAAACACTGTACCATGGTATATTGGAAATGCAAAGTGCAATATGAGTAGTTTATCTACGGGAAAGCTCAGCAAATTGCAAACTGTTTAGATAATCCCGACACCCTAAACCCGGAAAAAAGACTATTTACATCAAACAAGAAGTTACCACGTGAAATTCTTAAGACATTTGTGGAACTGTGATTTATCCAGCAACTTACATATCGAGTCGTAACAATAAATTATGGCTAGGTTTTTTCCCCATTCGGCCGTATATGCTGTCTCAAAAGCCAATAAATTTATGAAATGTGCACTGACTATGGGAGGATGAAACCTTTTTGTTGTACTAAGCATTGCGCGAGGGAAAATCTCTTCGTACAGAGTGATCTCGATTGACGTATGTACTGTGTTATTTTTTGATTTGTTGACTATAGCGAAAGGAAAAAAACAACTATAAAACTTGTTGTTAAAAATTTAACAATAAGTTATTCTTTTCAAGGTTATTATATAGGGGAGAGTGGGGCAAAACTCTGGGCAAGTTCTTAGAAAACTTAAACGTTTTATAATGAGGATATTCTTATAGGAAATTTACTGCTCTACGACATTGCAGAAGACTATTTTCCTCTATCTCGAAAGAAATGTGATTTTCAAATCATTTTCTAAAAGTCGATTTTGTGGAGATTCTCAAAATTGCTGGGGCAAATTTTGTCAGTCATCGGATAATTTGTGACGTTTTACTCTCGCAAACGTAAAAAAATATCAAATAGACATATTTTTATAGGAAATTTATTCCTCTACAAGTTTGTCGAAGGCAATTTTTCTCTATCTTAACGAGAAATGTGCTTAAATTGAGCTAATCAGTATTGATATTTTCTGTAAGCTAAATATTCCAAAAATAGGGCTCAAAATTTCATTATTTTTTATTTTACATAATCCTTCCTCGAATCCCTTGCAACTTTGTAAGTTTGAGAAGGTTCATGAAAGCTATCTGTAATAAAAATTTCAAGTGTAGTTTCTTTTATTTTTGGAAAACTGAATATTGAAATTTTCGTTTTGACAAATTTTGCCCCAGTATCCCCTACGCAAAAATCTTTGATCATTCCAAAATTTTGAAAAATGAAAATATTTCTTTTCGAGGTTGAGGAAAAAATCAAATTTTTGAATAAAATTGTTCTAATTCATAAAAATGAATAGTTTCATTTATCTCTGGCAAAAGTATCATGATCTAGTCCCGGAGAGTGGCCTTCAAAGTTGAAGCCAATTTCTTACTTTCACATACAAATGCGTATGGGAATTTTTCTGCACTCGTGATCGTTATGCTAAATATTTAAAGGGTGAGAAGTTTTTCCGTATTATAAGATACCTTTCCGTATGGAGGGATAAATATACTAAATTTTTGTTTAAATAAATTTTTTCCTTGGAGCACTGTGAGTTGAGTTCGAGATCAATTTAGGAATTGGCTTCAAATAGCTCCATATAAAAAGGCCAACTTGCCAGGCGCTTGATCATGATGATTTCTCTTATGTCTACAACAGGACCCTTAGATCCAGGAAAGCTTCATGAAATCAAAATTAATATTTCATTCTTTTTCAAGTATCTTGCATATGTCTATACTGCTCTTTCTCACTCAAAATTAGGCTAAACTAAATTGAATTTGTTGTAACATTTAAAAAAGAATAAAAGTGCGAAGGAATGAGATAGACATACGAAAAATGCTACAGAAAGAATAGGATATGAAATATGAATTTTGATTTCATAAAATTTTCCTGATCTAAAAGGTATACTTGAACCATTAAACAATTCTATGAATGGATCAAATTTTATTTTTTACTATTTTGGTATCGTGGTGCATCGTGGTGCATCGTGGTGAATTCACCGTATAAATATTGCACTAGCTTATTTCCATCCCTTTCTTTCAAAAGCATATTGCTTGTGTCTATCGTACTCCTTTGCACTCAAACTAAATTCAATTTTTCTTGATGAGCAGAGACACTCTATCCACCATGTAACCGCGTGAGAAATTAAAAATATAGAAATTTTGATTTAAAAAAAAATTCCAATCGAAAGACAAAGAAGTAATTAGATTTATGTCAAATTTGAAATAAACAGCCAGTACAATTATGCTTTGACACGAAACTGTGTAGTTTTCAGCGTCCACCGCCGTCTTAGCGCTGGTAGCCAACCTCCAGAGCAAAATGGTGGAAAAGCTCTTTCTCATGTTGCATATGTCAGTCATGTAAGAATATGTTCGAATTTTTCTAACACACAAAGTCCCAATTAAAGAAGATAAAAACGAATCTTCTACTTTCGACCACTTTGGCAAAAATTTTATAAAGATCTGTCGATTCGAGGACTTAGTGTTCTTATGGATGAACCAGCTGCATTATTAGTTAAGTTTGTAAGTTGCAAATGATCGGGAACTTTTCCTCCTATGCCGTTTGAAGCATTCAAAAATGTTTGAAGTGTAGTTTTATGCGCAACATTAAAATTGGTAAAAGATGAAAACCGTTGCTGTTGACTCATATTCGCGTCGGATAGGGTCTCCTCGTCAAAGTACAGAAGTGTTAGATGCATGAAATTGAAATTACAAAATCTAATATTGTCTCTCATATGGAATCAACTCCATCAGAGAGACCCTTCAAAAGCTCTGCCTGCACCTTCCTGAAAGTAAGCCCACAAAGCATTGACTACCGCCAAGTCAATCAAAGAGACTACGAAGGCAGGTTGAGAGGGGCAGAAAAAAACAGACAAGCACCTTAAAACAAACAATATTGGATTGGATAATGGGAAAATTCTTCAGAAGTCATTTAAGTGAAATCTCCAATGTGTCTCTATGTCTCTATGGTTTATTGTTGGCAAATGTCCTCTTCACCCAGAAAAGACAACCTGTGCAAAGAAAATGTTTCCCTGTTTTTGCACGGCAATTCTGCCTTCATTTGGCAATTTTATAACACAAATCGGTTAATCGATTAGCAATTTGAAATGCACAGGCAAGGTAAAAAAAAAGACGCTTTGGCAGACAGAACCCCACGTAGAGTGGGACGTGGTGCAAAAAAGAATTAGGTGTCCCGCATTTTTGGTGCGTTGTTTTGGACCTCAAAACTCTGGGAGACACTTTCGAAACTGAAAGTGTTTGAAATTGGTAAATCGTATATATGAGAATGTCACCTTCGAATGACAATATCACAGAGAATATGCAGACAATTCATTAGCCATGCAATTGAGCCGTGCAATTGTGTCCAGGAGAACAGCCATTGTATCACTTGAACGATGGTCTCTACCATCTCCCGCGGAAATAGTACATAATTGTGTAAGCTCCTCATTGTCTCCTCCAGCTGACCAACAATAATCCCCTTATGCCATTGCCAAAGAAACAAGTGAAAGAGTTTTCTGGCCAAGAAGAAAAAGCCCAACTTTTGATGTGAATACACCGAGAAAAATAGGATAACAATAATTATCAATTCCCATATAAAACTCAATTTAGACTTACCAACTAGCTCTAAAATACACCATAAAATTGGTATTTATATTATAAACATTGGAATAGTATAGGATTTGCTGTAGCTTCCCATTAAGATTTCATCAGTTATAGAGGAAATCTTTAACTATCTAGAAACTAATATTCATTTCTATTTGTATTCCAATATCGTTAGATAATTCATAAAAAACTTTCAAAATTTCACTTACAAGTTTGTAAAAATTTATAGACAGAAAAAAATATTTCGTAAAATTGTTGGTAAAACGCCACTCAGAACTTATAAAATGCTCTGAAATCGTATAATCCACTAAAAAGTTCTTAAATGTTTGTATTTTTCCACAAACATTGCTCGCAACATGATCAGTTGACGAGCATTTTTTGTTCTTTTACAAACGTTTGTTCGTAAATATTCGTAAACATTTACGGACATTACGATTTTGTAATTTGTTCGTAAGATTTTGCCAAACAAAATCTTTACTAATAAATGTTTGTAAAAGAACATAAAATGTTTGTCAAGTGATTATGTTACGGATTCTGATTTTAAAAAAGTACGCGTTTTTGCAAACATTTTATTAGGTTATACGATTTACGAGCATTTCGTAAGACCCGAATTGTCCTTATGTTAAAATGTTAGGAATTATTTGTGAATTCCTAACATTTACGAACAATTTTATGAAATATTCTTTTTCTGTGTAGAATAATTGTTTTTCTATATCGTTTTGTACTATTCTCTAAGTAATATGAAAGTAAAGGTCTCCTTGTTTATCTAAAATTAATTTAATTATTTTCATTTTTTTAATTTAATATTTACTCTACTCTTTATGCCAAACGGCTGTCGCAGCCTGGCCTTTGTCTCTTGATTCAGTGGACATTTCCCATAACTTTAAATTAATTCTAATATGCTTGTAAAAATCTTTATATTATGTTGATTTCTATGGCTTATACAACCTGTGAAGGAGTTTTTCATCGTTTTGCTCTGGAGGTTGGTCAACAACACTAAGACGACGATGGCCGCAAGGGGGGTGGGAATTGTCTGATTCAAGATGAATAATAAATATAATACAAAAAAAATACAATACAAAAATTGATTAAAAATTATAATAGGCAAAATATAAAAATACTACTTAATTTTTTGTTGGTATATTAACTAAATTATGATAATTTTGACTCTCAACATTTCTTCACCTAAATTGAATTTTTGATAGTTTTGCGTTTTATTTTTTAAAAAATTTTACTCCATTATCCTTTAAATAAATTTAAAAAAAAATCTTAGTTAAATTAGTAATTTTTACTGACTATTAAAAAAAATCCTCTTAGAAATCTAAACAACTGAATTTTACATAATATCAACTAAATTTTCCTCAGTGTACCGTAACACTATTCCATTGCCTCGAGAGTTAACATTACAACAAGGAATTCAGGTGCATAAAGTGGAATAAAATATTTCTGCTTGATTGATTATTGACTTTTTGCCAGGTGATCTTTTTATTCTCTCGACAGGTACATTTTCCCCCAGACTCCACAATGTTTCACTAAGTTTTGCCTTCTTTTTTTCCCTCAAACTTTGGGGTCTCCGGGAAAAAATCACACGGCCATCATCATTGCCGCACAATTGCTATTTCCGTGATGAAGTAATGAGAGCAAAGATTTCGGCAGTGTGTCTGCTCAAGAGAAGCGCGCTCGCAAATGAAGTTTCTGTTCCGAAACATTATTTTTTCGGTCTAATAATAATTCAGAGCTTAAGAGATTTCCTTCATATTGCGTACATGGGTTACATTACTATTAATTTAAATCTCATTCTTTTGCCTCCATCACTTGTTCCTTCGATATGGGAGAAAGAGAAGAATTACAATTTCTAATGAATGATCTTTCAGTTAGACAGGAAATGCTGGAAGAATTAATTACCGAAAATATTTAAATACGCTCTGTTATGCAAAAGTAAGCTTTTACGAGCATAACAGAAATGTTCATATAATTTGTCTTCAGGTTCTTGAAATTCTTCTGCATGGTCTAATTGGAATTTGAGACATTTTAGTTTAAAAAAATTATGAACGAAAAGTACATTGTATTCACTATCACGTTTATATAAATATTTTCCTCGATTTTTGCTCAATCCTTGCTTATGTTGTCATCTTAAAAAGTATATATTATTTTTCAATTTTCATAAACTCATCAACGTTAATACAAATATCTAGGTAATTAAATAAATAACAAATACGAAAATAAAAAAAAAAGAAAAAAAATCATTTACCGTAAATGCGGGTGACTTTTCCACCCCAATGATCCTAATCTTGTCTTTAATTCTAGCACTTAAGGATGGGTAAAACTTATTTGATATGGAAATTAGTAAATTTTTTAAGCAAAAGAAATTGTTGGTAAAAAAATCATTTTGGTAACTAAAATATGAAAATGGTTCATAATTTCATAAGCTTTCGGCATAGGCTTTGGGGATTTTGTCGTTCGGGATTTTGGCTTTCGGGATTTTGAATGAAAAGAAACACGGATTTTGACCTAGTTCCTTCTCCTCCTTTATTACTAGGACAACGTTTCGGAGCTTGTTAGCCCCTTCCTCATCCCTTCGGAATTTTGGCTGCCACCGTCTGAAATTTTCATCAGGTTTATAAATATTTTAAAGAATAGGACGGAAGGTGTTTACTTCGACAAAATTATGGTTTCCTCAATATCCCTTGTAAGGCAAATTATATCATCCCAATATCCAATACCATCCGTGACTAATTTTGCCCCAGTCTCCCCTTTGTAATAACCCAAATAAATTTCATATTGGTCGGTTCCTTAGCAAGAATACAAAAAATTCACGAAAAAAACGTCGATTTGTGGTGTTAAATTATAACCCCTTCTAACAAAATGAAAGCCACTTTAAAAATAACGAATTTTAAAGTCTTAAATAACAAAAAAGGTAATAGTTTGAAGAATATTAAATATAACATTATTTTTCTTTATATTTTTGAGTACTTTCCATAAGTTCATTAAATTTTGAATTTTAAAATTAAAGATGAGTTAGACAGGGTTTGTTTCCTCAAGATCTGCCTTTAATATTAAATAATTCAGCTTTATTTATCTTAAAAATGATACGAAAAACTTTAAGATTGAATATATAAGCATAATTAGGCCTTGTAAATTGAAAAATTTTTTAAGGGATTTCAAATATTCTTCTACATACTCTGAAAAAAATCGCTCATAAAAGTTTTGTAAAATCTCGTTGCCCCATATAGAAAAGTAACGAGATGTTTGGCTACCCCTGTCGCCATAGGGATTTTTGTAAAATCTTTTCAATTTCAACAAGATAAGGTAAAGTACCCTTACTCGACCGGGTTCCTCTATTCGACCGGTGGGTCAATTTTTGAATATTTGATGGTGAATTTCATCAATTTCTATGAATTTGTCACTGATTCGTATTATTTAAAGAATAATTGACCTATTAATGTTAGATCATACACAAAATATTATAGCAAATATAATTAAATTGAATAAATAAATCTACCGGTCGAATAGAGGAACCGGTCGAATAAAGGGTACTTTACCTTATCTTGTTGATATCGAATTTCCACATTTTTTACTAATGATATACAAAATCTTGTAAAAATTTTGTCAGTATTCTTTTTTTATTCACCTGAAAACAAGATATTTTTTTCAAAGTACGCATTGTCTTTGGACAATGACATAGGGTAAAATGATACAAGTTGGACAATTCGCCGATACAAGTTGGACATGGTTTTTTTCTTGATAAATACAGTAGGGGAAAGTGACCATGCTTGATACGATCCAAGCTTGATAATAACTATTTTTTTCCTATGTTAATCAATAGTTATGACTCATTGCAATATATTTCAATAGGTGGTGCTAAGCCTCACATTTCCTAAAAAAATTAGGATCCTAGCTCTTTTTTCCTAGTTTCAGGAAGCAAAAATCAAAAATAGGCCCAAAACTATAATTTCGATACATGATATTTCATAAGTATTTCTTAATTAATGTCGCTGTTCACGAAAACTACTATCATAGGCACATAGAGGGGTCATCAGTACTAATATTTATGTAAAAATATTTGTACTTGGTGGACACTGTTTTTGTGGGTGGTAACAAATTCATAAATTCTACTTGTGTCCATCCTATATTTTAAGAAGGGTCCATGAATGATAATTTTAATGTGGCAACTATATCATTAGATGTGATTATTTCATAATTACACATATTGCAATCCGCCAATTTTATCGACAATTGACATAATCTTAAACCTTGTTGCCTAAATTTTAAGGTTGCAGAGTGTCATTTTCATGGACTCAAAGTTGATAAATGGTTTTCGCTAGCGCCCTAATGTCATAAAAACATGGCTTAGAAAAATTTAATAAAAGTGATTTTAAAACTAATAACCAGTCGTACAAACAATTTTAGCAGATAGATTAGAGTTCCGTCTAAATATTGACGTGCAATTTTTTGTATCCGGTGAATTTTTTGCAGTGAAAATGGGCCTCCGAATTGTCGAATCAATTTTTATACAGGAAGGCCCCGGACCCAACTTGTATAAAAATCGCCACTGAATTTCCATTTTCTTCTTGAGGAAAATCTAAGGATTTCCAGGAACTATTTGAGGTGGGATTATGAACCTAATAAGTGAGACATTTTTTTGTCATAGTGGAAGAATCGCTTCGGTTTGTGTGTTAATCAGAAAATAATCACAAACCTTGGACATTATTTTACAGTATCAAGCATGGTCACTTTCCCCTACTAAATTTTTTTAAGTACAAGGAACCAAATTATAAAACTAAATCATTAAAAATATACAAATAAAAATGAAGTACTAAATTAGTTATTAGTTATAATTATAATTAGTTGTAAGTTAAATTACTAATTTGGTAAATTTTATAATTCCACTAGTTTTACTATAAATTAAATATTTCTTTAACTTGGCTTCAAACACTTCAAGTTTTGCTCATATTCCATTAATGAATCTGATCTACTGGTAATATTATTTTAATAGCTAGTCTTTAAGCCACACATTTCCTGAAAAAATTAAGTCAGATTTATTAAAGGAATATTCTATGATTTTAAGAAAAGATGTTACAAATTAATATTGGCTGCAACTAATTTCTAAAATTGATTCTCGCCAATCCCAATCAAACCCACAGAACTCTACTCGAAAGGATTTAAAAACAAAATACTGATCTTAAGACTTTTGCCGGAGGTCTTCTCACCTTTTTTTTCTAGCAAATAAAGCTTTTTTTAAGCGCTAGATGAGGCTCAGTGTGATGATTGTGAATATTGATTCTGTCAATCCGATCAAGATAATGATCATGTGAGTTCTAAACCATTTGGGAAAATCCTCCAAATGGTTGATTTTCAAATGACAAAACACTTATGCGGCTTTTCCCTCCGGAGATGTCGAAAACCTATACAAGATTTTTTTTCTGGGTGGCAGGAAGAATAAAAAAAGCTAAGGCGAGAGACACCAGGCGAGAAATCCATCGGTAAAATAGTCAAAAGAAATAAATACTTCAATCTTGTAATTCGACGCACCGTGACCAGAAATTGTGTCGGATGAATAAGAGAGTTTGGGATTCTTGAGGCGCTCCAGACGCACATCTTGCTTGTTTGATGTTTGCAGCTTTGCATTTTGCTGGTCCATTTGGGCGGCCCGATTCAGGCGTTGATTTGCCACCTAAGTAGTAAAAGTGCATAAGGACTGATGATGAAAGGGCCCAGGCTCTGAGAAATTATTTGACAAAACCAAACTGATTCGATGCGCCTTCGGTCCAAAACCTCCCATATATATCGAACTAAATGCCACAATGGCTTTAGTGCAAATGCATGGGCATCATTGTTGAGCGAAATGCTTCGATGTGTTTTACTATAAATACGAATTTGCCTCGTCTAGTTGTGCCATTTCAGACATCAGGGCGCGCAGGGAGATGAGCTACCATCCAGAATAGTTTAGTCTCTTTTAACGACATCCAACTTTGATTTTTTTTCCTAACCATTTTTCCATCATGTCCTCCTGCCTCTTGCTGCAAAACCCATGAACAAAGACATGCTGCGAACGCTTGAAATTACAATTTTCCACGCAACCCGGAATGATGCTCACAGACGAAATACCCATCATTTATTTGCGTTCTGATTTGCAGCGATTGTTACTATTAAAAATCATTCCTTGTGTAGTTTTTCCCCCAGTGAAAACTGTTCTTTTGGCAAGGGACAAAGCTGGATGGAAATGGGTGACAAAATCAGATGTAAAGGGGCTTGCAATTGCAGCTAAAGAAGCTCAAGATAAATAGCTGTTATTACAGGCTGATTCAAACACTGAGAGAAATACGAAAAAGTTAAAATAACATTCCGGAAATGTTAAATACTACCCTTTTTAGGTGTATTGGGGGTTAAAGGTACCCTTTTTCATCTTAATTTTACTCTTAAAAAGGTGTAAAATTAACATTAAAAAATGTTGATATATTTTTACACCTAAAAAGTGTTAAAGTTATGAGGAAAAAAAGTTGATCGCACCCTCTTTTTTTTCAGTGAAGTATATTCAGTTTTTGGCGCTTTGTTGACCATTACATTGCTACTTCTTATTACAAATCATTTGAAAGGGAAAGTTTGTAAAATTTCTTAGAACTTACATGAAAATACACAACTTAAAATATTCTGACAGTTTTAACTAATTTTAATTGAAAACTTCGGCCGAGGTTTTAATTAAAATATTTGAATGTCTAATTGGGGCTTTATGCTGCTATTCGAATGAAAAATGAACAAGTTTTCTTCAGCACTTTAGTATTCTGAAGTGCTTCTGCATTATCGACTTTACTTTGTGTTAGTTCCTATTTCCATTTTTTCCTCAGTCATCTCCGTGTTCTAAAACCACCAAATAATTATGACAAGAACCACCATAAAAAGGTCCATAATGCAGAAACACTTAAGTATAATAAAGTACTAAACAACCATGCACATTTTTCATTGGAATAGCACCATTAACCAAATAAGGGCTAATATCCTAAAGTTTAATCGAAATTTTCGAATAAGGATCCCGGATTATTTAACAATAATTTTTTTTCGATTTGAAATTTTTCGCTTCCAAATGGAAACGTCATTGTTTTCATGATAAATATAGTACTAAATTATTATATTTATATATTTTCTATACCACAGTTTCATTATTTAGTTAATTTTGCTCCAAATAAAGCGAAAATCCATTCATATTCACAAATTTTAATTTGTTAATTTCTCACAAAAATCAAAAGTGTAACCTTTTCACCATCGAATTTTTCATCGATCGACCATGTTTTCCAATGAAAAACACAATGAGGTGATCGTTGTTTATTCGTTTTGTTTAACATTTATGTCATATTTCTGGCTAATTTTAGTTAAATTAAGTGCTAATCTTCATTGTTAACGGTACGTGAAGTTTTCAAATGAAATAACTACCTTATTTCGTGAACAAAAAGGATTTTTCTGAAATGTCTGCAAATGTTTCAATAGGAAACCCCGGAAATATGATTTTTTTGGAGAGATTTTCTTTTTGTTTTAGATGAGAAAGGATTAAAGACCAGGAATAAGAACAAATCCTGCACTCAAGAGCAACTCAACAAGGTTTTACTTACACTGTTTGTCTCCAATTAGAAAATTTCCCTTGTCTCCCTTTGGATTAATTTGTTTCCAATAGAAGCATTTTACACTCGCGTATTTTTCTTGTATTTAAGAAGTTTTCAAATTATATCTAAAGAATTTTTACTAAATAGTTACATTCTAGAAGAGTTAAGGAGCAAATTTATGTAATTCTCTTCAGAAAAGATATCAACTTAATGTGTTGAATCTTCTGTCAAAGTTTAAGCGTCTGAAAATGGTTTTGAATTAGGACATTTACCCTAGTTCTTAGTAAATTAATAGGGGCACAGCTTTGTCCACAAATTCACTATTGAATTGATATGCGTGCGTAGTAGGTAGATTAAGGAACGAAAGACGCTGCCCCGAGGACCCCTGAGACTAGAAGGAAGTGGGGCGCCTTTTGAATTGAGATTTTTCACCTATTTTTAAATAAAATTGAGCCTTATCGTAATATAATTTAGGTGCACAAACAGATTGAGAAGCTAAATTACATTATGATATGGTTCAGTTCCACTTAAACGTAGGAGAAAAATCTCAATTTTAAAGGTGCCCCATTTCTCCCTATAAGCATTATGTGTTATCACACTTGCACATTAAAATTTTAATATGATTCACATTAATTGTCGCTGGTGAGAGTCCAAATGTGTAATTTGCGTATTTGAATCATTTTATGTTCAAAATTTGATCTATTTGTTGATAAAAAGGTAGGCTTGGCCCGCAAAATTTGATATAAATTGATTTATAGCATTAATGCGAAAAATTAATGCGATTTTCTCTTTAATTTTTTAATGTGACAAATATTTATGCTTTAGGTAAATTTAAACTTATTTTTGCAGGCCAAGTCCACTTCTCTATCAATAAATAGAAAAAAACCCAAATATTAAGTGACTCAAAGACACAAATAACATATTTGGGCGCTCACAAGCGACAATTAATGTGAATCACATTAAAATTTTAATGTGCAGGTGTGATAACGCCGTTAAGCTTGTGACTTAATTTGCATGTCTTATGAAAAAGTCCCTATGTCCCTATTCTCAAGGTAAGATCTCTGATGTATAAGAGCCCTTCTTAGTTTATTTTTGAGGCCCTCAATCCAGGCCTTGTTAAATGCCTGGCTAATATCGAGGAATACATCTGAGCAATATAGGTACTCTTTATTTTGAATGCTTTTTTCGATCATACTGATCAGTCTGTGCACTTGTTCTATTGTCATATAACCCACCCGCTACTGGTCCTCATATATTAAGTTACATTGCGACATAATTCATAGAATGCTACGCAGCAGCATCTTCGATAAACTGGGTGATAGGCTTATGGGCCTTATAAGCCTGTAAGATGACACCTCGTCGATTTTTTCACTGGTTTAGGAATTATAATGACGTGGGCCGCAGTCCATAGGACAGGAATTTTGCAATAGTAATTAAAATTTATTTTTCAACTGTTTTGTAAGCTACCTAAATCTTCCACGAACACTCTGTTTTAGAATTTTACAGCCCTTTTGGCAAACTACCACCACCCCAACTTCCACAATAAATTCTACTGACAAAAGTACATTTGGGAGATTTAGTGGAAAATGTAGGGCACCCAGACTTTTTTTCTGTGACCGATAAACGAAAAATCTCTTCAATTGTGCTGAAGACCTAGCGAGAGTTAAGTGTAGAGAGAAAAAACCCGTGCGGAAATAATTAACAAGCGCAACTCCCATATGTATTATTTTTCATATTTAATATTGGCCAGGTACTTCTATGAGTTCTTTTTAAAGTATTGTAAGCGGAGAAAGAGAGACTTCTAGCACCCGTTAATTCGATTATTGTCCATTAAGATAAATATAATGCGTGGCGCAAGGTTGTTTTTATTAATAAATGAACAATAGGGAAAAGAAGTACATATAGTTAATTTCTTATAAACTGTTTTACAAGACACGCTTATCAGTGAATAACAAACAATAAAAGTCCCCTGAAGATATTGTATAATTTTGTGTTTTGAGTGTAATCAAATCAGGAAATTAATTTCTCTCCATATTGGCGTGAAAATCAAAACAAGAAAAGGTGCAGGAGCGAAGTCAGAAAGAAGAGAGAAAAAAAAAGAATTTGGAAAAATGGATATTTTATTATTTATTAACGATACCACATTGGTGAAGTAAACGCCGTGAAATGTAAAGGCTTTTGAGAGTAAAAATTAAAATTCATTTCCGTATTAATTCTTATAAATCGAAACGAATTGGAACTTTTTCTCTGTTGTTGCCTTTTGTTGTCCGTATGTTAGTATGGAGCGCGAAAACCACCTAAAAATTTATAGATCATAAAATTTAGACAAATTACATAATTAATAAATCAAAATGTATTAAAAACAACACACCGTTCGAGACATATATTTTGCAAAATAGTGAAAAATTATTTTGGAGGATTACTCTTTGGGAAATACATCACTATATACTCCAAAATTCCCTCATCGATTGACGCATTTCAGATGAACCACGATCAATTCTCATGAGTCTTTTTTTTGTGAACATTTTGCCGGGTGATCTGGCGGAACTCTTACAAAATTTTATATATATTTAATTTTCGGTGTAACGGAAATTGAACAACTCGCATCATTTGCCACAAATAATTGTAGGACGTGACAAAACAGAAAATTTACCACGAATTTTAAATGAAAAGTAATTTAGTTCGGAGCCCCACTTCTCATGATCATGTGTATGCGTAAGGGGCCTACAAAAGGAAATTGGAGCTCTTGGGTTCATGAACCTATTCACAAAATTTCTCATGCATTGCTCCATTGAAGTCTTTCTCGGAAAGTACCCAAAAATTACTACATAATATCATGATCAGAGGACAGGAACAGGAAAGGTTTAAAATGTTTCATAAGTTTAAAATTTTTGATTATATAATATTTCAAATTTCTTATTATAAAGTAAAAATAAATTTGTTCAAGTAAGGGCAGAATCACATTGACAGTAATGCTCACCGTCACCGTCAAAGCCCTCACCGTATTTCGTTGATTTACGCATTTTCATTGCAATTCTTACGCACATTTTCCATCACGATATTACCTTGTCTCATACTCGGTGGTACTAGGTGAAAATAGTATAAGAAAATTAAATAAATAAAGCGAAAATGCGATAAACGGTAAGCAAAAAAAACTGTAGGATTTTTTTGCTACAGTTTTTCGTACAGTTTTTTTTGCTCACCGTTTATCGCATTTTCGTTTTATTTATTCAATTTTCTTATATTATTTTCACCTAGTGCCATCCAGTATAAGATAATGTAACACGGTAATTGAGAATTTGCGTGAAAATTACAGTGAAAATGAGTAAATCAAGGAAATACGGTGAGGGCTTTGACGGTGACGGTGAGCATTTTACTGTCAATGTGATTCTGCCCTAAGACGTATATTTTTAGCATTTTATAATTTTGTGTGACTACACAAACAGAAACAGTCCACTTATGTGGGGTCATCGAAGATCGGAAGTGTATATCTCTTACCGTTTGACCACTAGCTCGGGAACAAACTTAAGGTTAAGCAAAAAAAATCCGAAAATATTATTCAAAAATCGGTACTTAACCGATTCATTACCGATGAAGACCCATATAGCCTGGTTCGAAAATTCAATATCTTTCCAAAAAATCCAAATTTAACCAAATCGGTTGAAAAATAGGCCCTCCAAAGTAGTTGACCTCTGACCTTTGTATGTTTGCAAGAAATGAAATGTTGGCTTGGATCACCTCTAAAACATATCCTAAAATCATTGAAAAAGTTTGGGTCAATTTTGAGAAAAACCGAAAAAACATGGTTTTGTAAGGGATAGAGGGGCGATAAGGGAATATTAACAAAAATCCTACAAAAATATGTTTTTACTTTTTTAAGTAAAATATCTAATTTTGAAATTAAATAAAACATGTCCCTGTAAAACACAAATATTTCAAAACATTAATTTTAATTTTATTTTATAAAAACAAAATTAATAAATGAGTCCAATAGCTTAGTATTCTGAGTAATCTTCTGCAAAGTGACCCACTTTGTCGAAGTATTACAAATTAAAACAAAGAAATTTTCTAAAATATTCTCAGACAGATATGCAATATTAATTGAAAAAATTTGAATCAATTTGTGAAATGACCGATATCGTAATTTTTTTATTACTATTACTCGAAAGTACTTTTCACGTCAATTACCGTTTACCTATTCAAAACAGGAGTATTATAATTGATTTTCCAATAAAAATTATTTACCGGTTATGAATCCGTTCAATACCGGTTCATAACCGATTGGAACCGGATCAGACCTCTCAGAAATTCTAAAATATTTCTAAGGAGCCTACACATGATATTAATAAATTGAAAAATACGTTCTCTAGAGCCCTTTAAACTTTGATCTTGCAAACCCGTTATTGGGAATTATTTAACGGTTTTTTTTTGGTATGGATGAAATGTTCCCCTAGGTTACCTTTAAAACACATGCAAAAATTAAAAAAATAGCAGGTGATGGCGAAAAAAATGAGGAGTATGTTAATGGTCCTAGGTTCAACTTATGGGGGGTCCCCCGCAGATCCCAATGCTCTATCTCTAACCGTCTGGCCTCTAGAGCTGACAACAGCCCTACTGATGGACAAACAAATAATTTGACAAATTGACGAAATTTTCGGGGGCTAAAAAATCTTGGAGTTATATTGAATTCTCTGTGGAGTTCAAGCAATAAAACACAGAATATCGTTCTCATACTAAAATTTCCCATAATTGTTTCTTTTTGCAGCTTTCATCCACCCTCATAAAAGAGCAAAGCAGTGTTAATTTATTTCAAGAAGTCATAAAAAATAAAGAGACACTTCAAATATTTAAATTGAAATCGTTGATGCAAGTTTTCCATGAATTCGTGAAGCAATTAGTGATTTGTCGGGGATGGAAATCATTTTGGCCACAGTGGTTGAAGTAAATGGTTCAGATCGAGTGAAAATTGGGTCTTCTTCATCCCAATTCTGTGGCGTCAAAATAGAGATGTAGAAAAAAGTGCACACCGCAAGGATATCCAATTTCACGAGCGGGTGTTAAATTTATGCCTCTTTTTATCGTTACTCATCCAATTTGGGTGTTTCCCAGATCACTTCTTATCCCCTCAAAGTTGCTTCTTCAAATGCCGAGCCGTGTTAACATCTCAGTTTGTTACGATAATTTCATCTTCAATCTTCGTTTTGACACTCCATCAAATTTTTCAAAAAGAAAAAATCTATCTTCGAAAATATGGGAAATATGCATGCCCGAAAGGGCCTGACAACAGAGTTGGGATTAGTTTGAGTGACAGATGTAAGATGAATTGCTGAGATGTTTGTGATTCTTTTGGATAACACTTCTGCGGCTTACAAGTCATGATCATTGACTTCTTGACAATCTCAAGTGATGTGTTAGGGCTTCTCAAATGAGAAAGAAGTTGCTAATTCGACTTAAGAGAATTTACTATCTGATTTTTTTTTTAAAATGACTTTTTTCCTATTAATATTCTAAGGATTAATTACAAATGACACTGTACAAACAAAAAACAAAAAAATAGATTTGATCTGCAAAAAAATCAAATTTGAACAGAAGGTAAAACTGGGGTACTTTTGAACAAAATACAAATTTTAACTTTGGCATTTCTTAAGTGTTGCAGATGGTTAAAAACAACACAAAGAAGTATTCTTCAGTACTTAAGGGTTGTACTTCTTCGTGTTCTTCTTTTTCTCTTGGCCCACAAAAACAGTGAGGAAATCTCAAAGATAAATTTTGAATTCTGTTCAAAATTGCCCCATTTACCTTACTCAATTTAGAATTTTAAAATCGGTGATAATAGCTCCGGCACACCTTTTAGATCAGGAAAATTTCATGAAGTCAAAATTCACATTCCTTTCATTCTCACATGTTTTGCATATGCCTATCTCATTCTTTCACACTCCAAATTCGATTAAGCTAAACTGAATTTGTTGTGACGTTTTAAAGAATACGAAGAGTGCGAAAGAATGAGATAGACTTACGTAAATTTTTTGAGAAAGAAAGGGATTCGAATTTCAAGTTCATGAAACTTTCCTGATCTAAAAGGTGTGCCGGAGCCATAATCTCTCATTTCTAAAATAAGGGAAACCTAAAAAGTTTTAAGTTAAATATTTAATGTAAAAATTAAAGATTTCTTATTCTGAATTGAAGCATAATACGATCTCCAGACTTAAGGCTTAGCCTTATGGTTTAACTTCGATATAATTCCTTATCTTAGGATGATCCTCGAGAGTATTTAGCCTGTAAAATTTGGCAGTAAAGATTCATCTGAAACTATCAAATACCGCGGGCTTAGAATCATCAATCAGAGGTCATTTGCATGAATTTTCTTTACCTGATCCTTTAATGCCAAATTTTACACGCAAAATATTCTTGAGGATCAGACTGAGTCTATTTGGGCCTTTAGAATATAACAAAAAAAAGGTTATTGAAATCTTTTAATACATTTACAATAAATTTAAAAACATGTTTTTTAATGAATTTAATTTTAAATTTTTCGCTTTGGGGATCTTAAAACGTGTTTCTGACATTTTCCGGATAATTTACGTAGAATAAAAAAAGTATATTGAAAATATCAAACATAAAAAAATTTGACTTCTAGGGGAAATGCTCATAATTTTGTCCAGTTTCTTATTTTGGACACTTTGAGGATAACATTGGACACTAAAAATAAATTGATTAAAATGATGGATTTTTATTCCAATATTTGATGAATAATGAATTCTATCTAAATATTTGTTCTTTTTGGAAGATTTTAACACTAAATACGTTAAAATTTGAATATGATTTGAGTTGAAATTGCCTTGTTGAAAATTCAGTGTGAGCAATTGCTTACGAGAAATATGACAGAATTTCGTGTTTACTTCAGTCTTATTTAGTTTTGGTGAAGTACTAACAAAGTTTGTTCGCTGTTTTTGAGTGATATTATTGAATATTCATTGAATATTGTGTTGATTCACGTTACTGATGATTTGTACATTTGACCTGAAGTGAGATTTGCCTTGTGAATTATATTTTTCGTGTGAAAAATGGGAAAATTTTTAAGACATTCACCAGTGAGGTGATGATTCTTATTTTGGACAGGTGTTTTTCTCACGAAATTTCGTGAAGTTTTAGCTTTTGTGATGACTAGGTTGGACAAATGCCTAGAGAAACAAAGGAGCATCATCTCTACGAAAGAGATGTAGCGAGAAATGCCTTGAAAGGCTCCCGGAAAGGTCAGGGAATGAGCGAATCCGCACGTACTTGGAGCACCGAAGTCAACTCACTTTAATGAATGATATGGAAAGTTTCCGGGCTTCTTGTGACATTCTACGTTTCCCTTACATGAACAGAAAGAGCACTTGGTAAGATTGGTTCATGAAATGAAGAACAATGGGCATCCTGTTGAGGCGGATTAGCTGTCCAAATTTACAGCCAAGTTGGACAAATTAATAAACAAGTTGTCCAAAATAAGAGCCAAGGTCACCTCTACTTATCAATTCATTTTTAAACGTATTAAAACTAATTTTAATAAAAATAAGACGATAAATAGCTTGCTAAGTTTCTAAACAACCCTTCTGAAAAGAGAGTAACAAGAAATGTCAATTAGTATAGAAAATATCGCACTTCAAACTTGGAACTTCGATGCTTATAAGCAGACTGTCCAAAATTATGAGCACTTCCCCTATATGTAATTTTATTCATTTCGAATAAATACAAACAATTTCTATTTCTAAAATTTCCTTCTGATTTTTAAAATATAAAATTATACTGACAACGCAACGTCAGTGCTAGAAAACGTCTGATTTTTCTTACTTAAAATTTTTTAATCCTTTTAGTTTTAGTAATAACTGTCGTATCGTATAAAAAATTTTACAAAACAATTAAAAGTGTCCTCAGGTCAGTTTTGAATAAAGTGGAGCGAGAGAAGTTGAAGAGATTTCCATCAACAATGCTTATAAAGTATAACAGGAAGAATACATAATGTAAGTAGTACGGGTTTCAGGCTTAAGATTTAGCTATATGTCCAGTTTTCGAAAGTCTCAAAATCTTAAATAACAAAAAAATTTTAGTTTTTTCCGAATCTTATAGATTATTTACCAATAATACTCAATTTTATGTGAACTTTTTTCAAAAAAAATTTGACTTATATGAGAATTTAGAGAACTTAAGCCATATATGGTTAAGCCCTAGGTCTGAAGCCCGTATAACTCTAATTTCCTTCAGTCAGGATTTTGTAAAAATTCTGATTTCAGATTAGATACTAAATGAAAGTGTTCTAATAGATTTTGAAAATCCCTTAAAAATGTTTATTAAAGAGGATTTCGAGACATTCGAGAACTGAGCTAAACCTCAAATCTGAAACCCACATAAGTTGTAGTTTAGCATCCACCAGCGGTGTCTTAATGTAAGTGAGAAACCCCATTCCCAAATTGTGTACTCCATTCATTGTATGTTCAGATTTACAAAGTTTCATAAATTACCATGTCGATTAACAAGAAATATCTGAATATTTACAAAAATTATATCATTGAGAAAAGAAGAGGGTGCGATTAACTTTTCTTCTTCGCAACTTTAACACTTTTTAGGTGTAAAAATATATCAACATTTTATAATGTTAATTTTACACCTTTTTAAGTGTAAAATTAACATGAAAAAGGGTAACTTTAACCCATAATACACCTAAAAGGCATAATATTTACACCGATTTCGGACCAATAATGCGGGGTAAAATTAACATTTCCGGAATGTTATTTTAACTTTTTCGGATTTCTCTCAGTCATTAAAATCCATTTCAATTTTTTACTCCACTTTTGAAAAATCAGTTATTTTATTACCGTTTGAATTTGTTATGAAACATTTTCAACTCTTCTATGCCAGCGTTAATTCAACTGACTCTTACAAACCATCTTTCTCCTTTCTCACAGGGAACCCAAATGACGAAATAAACCCTGTAGAGACACTCTGACTGAATCTGCCCAAGTGGTATGCGTCTTCTGTAATTCTGCGGGATGGACGCAGAGGCAAAAGAGTGGAATGGAGGAGGATGATGAAGAAGTTGAAGAGCCGCGAATGCCACGGTGATGGTGATTGAGACCCGCCGAGACCATTCCAGACCGGTTGGAGACGTCGCATTCATTTCTCTTGTCGTCTCGGTTGCATTTCTTGGGCCATTGGAATACGGGGGAGAGCATGGTGAGTTTATTAAAGAAAATGTTGGCGCGGATCGCTGAACAAAATAGAGGATTATGCATGTTATACGATCGGAATGTATTCCTACGCTTTGGCTTTACTCTCTCACTCGCACCCACACCCTCTGGTCCAGATCGCACCACGAAAATAGCCAGCCGGCTGGAGCATGCTCAATCACTTGCAGCAGTGAAATGAGCTTCGGCTCCGAATAAGAGTCAAAAGAAACTAATTTCCGACAAACAAATCGACTTCTCCCATATATTATTGGCGGTGGGTATCTGAAGAATATTGGTTCCCAACACCAGGCACGGTTCAGGGGGGTATACCCCGCAGTCAAAGGGGCATTTTCCGATAATTGGAAAAGAAACAGCACCGTGGCAAATTGCACGGAAATATCCTCCTATTGAAGCTCATTAGTTTTGGAAAATATGTCTTATACAGCGGAAGTGATCTTTTGAGGACACTTCAGCTCTGACTTCCTCACGCCTGGGATAACATGAGCCTGGGCATGGAGTAAAAAACTGCACACGAGACAAGATGAACAATCAATCCATCTGTGCTTTGGAGGAGTTGTGAAACATGAGGATGAGCTCTTTTGAGGTGCAAAAGTCATTTACCACAATCTCACATATTATAATTTTCAGTAGCATCCATCTTCGGATATTCTTCGTTTTCAACTCATACCACAACTCTTGGGTACTACGGGGATTTTTTATTAAACAAAATTTACCGACAAATGCTTTTTTCTCTTACCTTCCTTGGCTCTTTTTTTCCTTCGTTCTGTCTTCTCCCTCAAATGATGACTTAAACCACCCGATCGCTCTCTTTCACTCATCCATCTTCTGCAAGGTACTTTGAGGCATATATGACTGTATTTATTCTAGCCTTTTAGCAACAGTTTGTGACGTCATTAGTTAGTGATTTAAGTATCTGACTTTGTAACCTATAGGGGAAAGTCGTCTGCCTTCAAACGAAAAATGGAGTTCCAAATTTAAGATTTTTTTCTGAAGAATCGACAAAATGGATTTTATTTTCTACTACACCAAAAAATTCTCTTGTTCATTCGGCGTATATGATTACCTCATTTAGCACTCGCAAGTCCTCAGTTTTTCCTTCTGAGGAAATTAAAAAAGTGATGTCGATTTGTATGAAGGCAGCTGGCATAGTCTGCCTTCAAACGCGAGGCAGCTGCCTTTAAATGTTTTTTTTTCCACTGAGAATATTGAATCAATAAAACTAAATGGGCTATAAATGATTAGGTTGAAGCCTAACGCACTCACTAAAATCATCACTGCAGTCAAAAGACATTAAACAATAACTTTTCTTCACATTTTTCTGAAGCACTGTTTTGCACATGAAAATTTGGAAGAAAAGGCCATTGAAGTTGAAAATTGTCAACTTGAAACATCCCGGCCAGAGCAAGATAGCAGGTTATAAGTATTTGTATGACGTTCGTCAGAGAAAAGTAGGAGTTCGATTTCACATGTTTTGATGTATGGAAAGATAGGGGATTTAAAGGCACACGACATTAGCATTTAAAGGCTGCTGCAGGGTGATATTTGCAAATTTTTGCCACCCACAAAAATTGTGTCATCTGAACCAAAATGTATTAACAGAAATATTAAGCCTCATTAACCTTCTATGTGTCACAATGGAAGATTTATTTGTAAAATGATTTTTACTATGAAAAATCACATGATTTGTGGAACATCAAAATTACACTTTAGAGCTCATTTTCATTTTTTTTGATCTAGCATCTAGGAAATAGGAGCTAGGCTCTCCATTTTTTGATGATTTGTGAGGATGATGGATAGCTACCTAATAGTTAATAGAATATAATTTATGCTTTTGAGAACAACAAAAAAATCGCAACATTTGAAGGCTGCTGCATTTAAAGGCAGACAACTTTCCCCTATAATGTTTTGGACACACTTACGACTTAAGCCGAAAGCTCAATGTAATTATAATCAAAACAATTATTATTAAACTAAATTCCCATCAGTTTCCCACTAACTAATGAGTTTATCGGCTTAAGCAGAGAAAAAGCTTAGTTAGAAACTGGTGGAAATGTATCCTAATCATTATTTTGATTATAATTAGGGTGTAGTAAGTACTTTTGGTCACTTTAAGGTTTCATGTGCTTGTAATTTTTATAATCTTTATTTAAATAAAATGAAATTTTGTACAAAGATACCTTAAAGCCGTTTCTTCCTAATAATCCAAGAGCATTCCCAATTTTTTTTTAGATATTTTAGTGAAAATGCATTTTATGCAACTATGCATGTTTCAGTACTTTTGGTCACTTGTTTGCAATAGAATTATAATAAAATAACAGAAGAAATAGCTTTCAAAAACTTTCACAAATACACAGCACAAGCCCTATTCTTATTTTAATATCAATTTTATGTGATTATTAAATTTAGTATTTTAAATGACTTTTTGCACATTTTCTATTTGGTGTAAAAATCAGTCAAAAGTCACGATTGGTTGTACTGAAATCCGCGAGGTGCGCCACGTGTAAAATGTATAGGAAAATGAATGGCCAAAAGTACTTACACAGCCGAAAAAAGTAAGCTCTTTTAGCCACATCCGATTTTCATTTAATTTGTTAGAAAATCTTATTGAGGATGATATCACAATAAAAATTAGTTAATTAAGAAATGGACTTTCATTGAATAACATCAAATATTTTCATCAAAAATATGAAATAATGTATAACAATTTCTCTTAACATTAACAAGTTTCTTAAGAATCCCATGTTTTTTTAGTGATTGTTTACCTTGTCGAGAATTTTTTTCAATAACTTAGAATTAATCAAGTAGATACAAAATCAAATATGGTTTTCTGATTCGTTAGATTAGAGGTCACGAAATAAGACCCATTTTCCTGTTCTAAATAAACTCATAATTGCCTTACAATGTGATTTTATTTTAGGTGGCCAAAAATGCTTACATGGCCAAAAGGGCTGACTCTACCCTACATTTAACCAGCTACCGGCTTAAGTCGCAAGTGTATTCAGCACATAAGACAAGAGTATATACATCTTAATCATTTGGAGTCCTCAGTCCTGATCCTGAGTCTCAGTACATCTGTGGATAGATCATTAAATCTATGACATAGAGATCCTTGGTTCAAGCGACGAACCGTGCACAGTCTTTGAAAAAAGTTGTTAATCCGGAAACATAATTCCCAGATTCATGTGATCAACAATTTGCAGGTAGAATTAAGTTAACGTTATCACTAGGGGGAATTGGGGTACCTTTGAAAGTGGACACCTTTAAAATTGGGATTTGAGTCTTATCGTTATATGCTGCACAAACAGATTGAAAAGCTATACTACATTACGGTATGGCGCAGTTCCACTTAAACATAAGAGAAAAATCTCAATTTCAAAGGTGCCCCACTTTTAAAGATGCCCCACTTCCCCTTACTTTTTTATTTATTAAATTGACCACATTGACATCCTGCAGTTGGTGATTGAAGAAACTCATACGAAACGCACGATCCCCCAGAAAAATGTGAAAAGATTAATTCAGTCATGTAAGTTTAAAGTTGTTCAAGACATAAAGAATAATTACCTTTGTAATTTAAAATATAACGGTTGCAAAATAAAAAAGACACGCCCTTTCAGCCACTGAAGGAGGTCCACAACGGGACCGAAAGCTCTGGGCAAGACTTAAAAACTGTTTTTCCCTCTTATGGTGACACCTTTTCACTGGCAATCACCGGAGAAGTCCCTGATTGAATCATTGGGCCAGTCTAATCCACAAAGAAAAAATATAGTTATAATGTTGCACCTTTCTATGCTTAAAAGCTCGAATTAAACTTTTCCTTATCTGAAAAAAAGATATCAAGGAGATATGCTGATGTTTTTAGTCTGCGCGACCCACGTAACCACTTAAATTAAATTAAAAAAAAATGGTGTTCTAAAATATTATTATAATTTTAAAATAATAAAAAAAAGAAATTAATAGAAAAACGTATGTTATAAGGTAAAGTATCCTCTAGTCGGCCGGTTTCTCAACTCGGCCGGTTGAATTATTTAATCAATTTATTAACGTTTTATAGTCAACTTCTATGAAATTTTCACTGATTTACGTTATATATAATATAATACACCTTATAATGTTAAATCGGTAAGACCATATTATAACAAATCTAAGTAAATTGAATAAATAGTCGCACTGGCCGAGTTGAGAAACCGGCCGACTAGAGGGTACTTTACCTTATAGTGTTTTTAAATGAAATGGACATAATTATCATTTTTCCATGATCCATTTGTTCCATATCTTGCACACTTATCAGTTATGGGATCCTTGACGCAATTATCAACATATCCTGAAACTACCTTGACTCATGAATGAGCCAAATAATAAGGCTGTGGTGTTTGTCGGCTATTCTTTTTCTCATATAAATTTTGTCCGTTTATTTCTTACAAATTTTATCTCTTGAGGAAAAATAATTAATGATTAATGGATGTTTTTCGTGGTGAACAAATTACATCGAGCTGCTTCTTGATTCTTTTTGCCTTAACCACCGACACATCTATTTCACCTCCAGATCAATTTTCCAGCCAGAGTCAAAAAAGGAAGAAAAGGCAGAAGATGCTGGTAGTTGAAAAAAAATCCCTGATCTATTTCGTCGTCAAATCATCAAATCGGAAGATCATTATCAAAACAAAACATGAGGAATTTTACAGAGTCATACTCTCGCGGAGCAATAGATAGAAAAAAAAATTGTTAGGTTGTGGGGAGATTGAGAGAAAATTTTTCAATAGAATCCAATGCGAGATCCATCGTTAAAGCCGGTGAATGAAATTCCAATCTAAATTTGAAAGAAAAGGAGATTGAAAAAAAAAGTCTGGGCAAGATGGGTACAATGAAGCCGCATTGGCAATATCAATGATGATGCCCACACAGAGGCATCATCAACACCTCAAGCCATCATCTTTCGATCGCAATGGACCTGAATGTGAGATGCTGGATAAAAGAGCGACGAGTGTGTGTGTACATTTATAAATAATAATAAAATCGACAACCGAAAAAATCAAATCAAAATGCCTCCACGGCTAATTTCCAATCAGCTACTGTGCGCGGCTTCGATTGGATTCACAACACCACGTTTTCACTGCAAGGTGATAATTCATATTCTCGTCATTATGGTCGCTGGCCCCACACTCTGCCCCCATGCCCGTTCCAAAGAAGACGCGAATAGCAGCCCCACAACGACGATCACGATCATCTGCCTGATGATACTTGGGAGACTCAAGTCGCGCTATTTCATCTCGAAAATCTCACCATAACAATACCTCCAGCACTATTCACTTTCCTTCCTCCCCATGTGCGACTCCGCAATGATTTGTACATTAAAAAGCCCAACAATAATAATAATTACGTATGGAGGTAGAAAAAAATAAAGATTCTCACTCATATATTCTGTCTGTGTCATCATCTGCGGTGGGCTAACATTCTTCAGGCTATTTAGAGTGATCCTCATAAGTGTGGTGACCAGAAAAATACCACAAAAAGCGTTTCCTATGACAATTCCTCAAACCAAAAGTATCAGCTTCTGTCTGGGATTTCTCGAGATATAACTGAAGCAGTATGTTTAGTGTATCTTTCCAGCGACAACACCAGCATTAACCTAGAACGATTTTATAAGGTTTTGCTCCAACTCTAGGGGAAAGTGCCCATGCTTCGTACGATGTCAAGCTTCGTAATGACTAAATATTTCATATGTTTCTCAAATGAATGTAACTCATTGTTACTACACTGAGAAAAAAAAGAGGGTGCGATTAACTTTTTTTCCTCATAACTTTAACACTTTTTAGGTGTAAAAATATATCAACAGTTTTTAATGTTAATTTTACACCTTTTTAAGGATAAAATTACCATGGAAAGGGTAACTTTAACCCCCAATACACCTAAAAAGGGTAATATTTACATAGATTTTGGATCAATACTGCAGGGTAAAATTAACATTTCCGGAATGTTATTTTAACTTTTTCGGATTTCTCTCAGTGTATGGTACCTACGCCACAAAGCTATATCCTCTAATTCCAGGGAAATAATTATAAACAACCAATATTCTTTTAATTATTTATTCACTCTTGTTCTTCTTGCTGTCACATTCATAAACTTCTCAAATGTTAATAATCTAAATATAAACCTGTCAAGGTGAAACAGGACTCATATTTTAAAAACTAGGGAAAAGTACCCAATTTTATCTGCTCGAACTCCAAGAGAGAGCAGTTTTCACAATCCAAACTTTTTAAAATATATTGCGAAGTCACATTTATTTAGAAACAGAAAAAATTAGTCATTACGAAGCTTGGGATCTTACGAAGTATGGGAACAAAATTTCGGTATCTTCAAACATAGGGCAACTGTACCAAATTTCGGCCAACTCAAAATTTCGGACATCTCTCTTTTCCTTAAATTTCCCTGATTTTTTAGTTTTGCATATTCTAGCAGACATCATACAATCCAAAACAAAGAATGTAACTTCACCGAACGAGATGACGTGAAAACACTTTGGAAGAATTCCGGAAAGACAAAGAACTCTGAGAATCAAAGTGGCCGAAATATTACCCAAAGTTATGTTTATATTTTTATTCAGTTTAACATGTATTAAGAATGATTTTATAGAATACAAAGTTTATAAACTGCCTACGGAGTTCTTAACAACATTCCTTAAAAAAAGTAACAAAAAATCAATTCGTATTAAAAATATTACATATTATAATTAAGACTTTGGCGCTTGCATGCAACTATGCCGAAATTTGGTACATTTACCCTAAACTGAAGCATTACATTTTTGACACAGCATTAATACACCTCCTTAAACGTCCAAGGCATTCGAGCAAGAAGTATGAAAACTAAAAAATAGCTGAAAGTTTGAACCCATTTTAAAAATATTTCACTTACAAAAAATATTGATCTTAACCAACTGATTTTCAAAATTTATACATAATGGCTCTGGCACACTTTTAAGACCAGAAAAATTTCTTTTTCCTTCTCACACGCTTTGCATATGTCTATTTCATTCTTCACTCTTCTTATTCTTTTGAACATCAAACTAAATTCAATTTAGCACAACCGAATTTGGAGTGCGAAAGAATGAAATAGAGATGCGCAAAACATATGAGAAAGAAACAGATTCGAATTTCGACTACAGGAAATTTTTCTGATCAAAAAGGTGTACCGGAGCTAAAAATGAATGTTTTCATGTTTCATTTAAAATTTTTCAAGGATATTTCCTTTCAAATATTCTTTAGCCAAATATGACACCTCGGTGTAAAATGTGTTGTTAGAAGCCATATTCAGCTCACTTAGGTCCAGTTCGCCTTTTCTGACTGTTTTTACAACAACATGAGACATTCTTCAGCAACATTAAAATAGAGCCTTTAGAGAGAAATATTTACCTTGGCACTGAACAATGAGCTAAAAAATTAAATTTGATCAGTAAGAAATCAAATTTAATTAGTACCCACTAAATGATTGAAGCAGATTGGTAAGTATTTTGAAAAAAAAATATAAGTAAAAACGAAAAATGCTAAGTAAATTAGCAAATTTGAAAAATATATTTAAAATTATTGGTAAAGGGAACATTAGGAAGATATGAACCATTTTCAAATTTTACTTACTATAAATATTATTTTCATACCAAAATTTAATTTTTGACTTACTAAATTTTCCATTTACTTACCAAACATGTTTTACCCATATTAAATATAGAACTTTATAAACCAAAATTTAATATTTTACTGAATCAATTTCATATACGAATTACAAATCAGATTTGAAAGTCATTTTTCGAAAAAAAAATAACAGAATTAAAACCAATGAGTTTGTTGGGTTTAGGATAAATAAAAATTATTTTAAAAATATCTGAAATTCATTTGTATATTGTGAAGATGTAGACGAATTAATCTGATATGCTATAGAATGCAATTGAAGACAAAAATAGGACAATTTTTAAGAAAAATCTTCTTTTATTTGAATTTTTAGAATGTAAGAATGTGTATCAATTGCATTGTTTGTTACTTCCAAAAATTAAAACACTAATTTGACAATGGTTCTATTATCAAAATTTAATTATGTTTATTCTTAATACAGAAAGAGAAAATTTTGTTATTACTTCTCATTAATTGTTTCTGATAATTTTTAGATGCAAATGAAAGTCTTTTGGAAAAATAAATCTCACCTAAAAATTATGTGATTCAATAATTGTTTTTATGGATCCTACATACTATTCTGTAGGCATTAAAACTTGTGTGTTTAGTATATCCCTTTATTGTTATTATCTTAAAATATAAAATTTTAAAAATTATTCTGTAATTGTTATAATTAAAGTTATTATCTACCCACGATTTGTATGAGATTTATGCTTATTCGAGAAAAACAATAGAGATTTCAAAATGAGTTTTTAGCGTTCTTTCAAAATAAATATTGAACACATCAAACATGAAACTGCCCTTCACAAATTTTCGAATCTTAAACAAGAATTTTCATTTTCGTGAAATTAATAAAGAAAACAAAAATTGTTTATAACCAAAACTCTTATACTTTCGTTTTTATTCAGCTTTATAAAATCAACTACATAGCTCAAACTATACGAATTACAAACCTAATAAATCTATCCCTTTCAAAGAATTTCTAAAAAAAATTATGGAAGGAAAAATTGCTCCATTCCAAAATCTATTTCCCAGTCCCATGTAAAAACTATTACAAACTTCTTAATATACCACGCAAGAATTAAAATAACTGTCTTATAAAACCAAGACCTTTACAAATCTTTTAATGCACTTTTAATAAGCTTATAATGAGATTTTTTGCTTATAGAAATTCTTAAGGGGTTACATGGGTCTCAGGTCAAAAAAAATATTTTTTTTTTATTTTATAGTATAATATTTGAAAAATATTTTCTGAAAATTTCAAGTCAATCGGAGTAAAACTCTCGGAGGTAGAGCAGTTTTAGTTATGCATTCCGCCCGCGTGTGCATATTGTTGTAAAACTTCAAACGCGTTTTTCTCAAAACACCGTTTTACAATGCGATAGTCAAGATTACTCAGAGTCTACTGAACCGATCTTTTTGAAATTTTGTATACTTGTTTTGAGAAGTATTATCTAGTCTTTGAACCAAGGATTTGCACTTCCTGTAATCAGAACCATTTTTACAATACAAAATGCGTTGAAAAATAGGGTAAAATTGATACTTTTTTAGAAAAACTTTTGCCAAAAATCCAAATTTTGTTTTTTTTGAAAAATCCTTCGTTCATCCAGGGGTCCAACTAATCCTCTAGCAGAGTATATTTAGTTTTTTTGATTTTAGATGAACCTACTGGGAGAAATCCTGCCTACCGCAAGGTCTGTTTTTTGAGAAAGGGTTCCAAAAATCAGCTACCAACGGTCGAATTTTCAAAATTTTTCATTTTTTTTTAAATTTTGTTCTAAAGTTACTCTTTCATATCCCAAAAGTTGGATTTTCTAAAATATTTTCTACACAAGAAATTTTTATCAGAAAAAGGCCTATGTTTTGACCTGAGAGACCCATGTAACCCCTAAAGCCCTTTTAAGGATGCGCCACTTTAGTAGTCAAGGAGATGTCCTAGAATAAATGTCCTAGGCTCACTTACGACTTAATCTGAGAGACAGCTTAGTAGGATTCTGATCGAAATGTAATTTAATCATTATTTTGATTACATTACGCTAAGTTATCTCTCGGCTTAAGCCGAAAGTTTGTCCGGCACATAAGAGCGCTATAAGAAAATAATAAGAATTTTCGATATAAAATACCTTACTTTGAAAATTGTGCAAGACAATTTTGAGAAAAAAAATGTTCTTGGACAGCTGAATTTCCACTTATTCGAGGTAAACATATAGCTGGGATTCTAAATGAATGAGATCCCAGTTAATATCCAGAAGCTCCAAAGTCTCGTCCTTATAAACAGCAAAATCGTGATAAATGACGGTTAAGCGATGTGGGAAGATGAATGTGGTCAAAACCACAAAAAAAACCCATAGACTTGGATCACAAAAGTGGTGTTATTTAATTAACTACGACACCACTTGTTCTTCTGGAAGTTAAAAGACCAAACCGCAACTTTTCCATTAACCCCTTTTGTTGCTTCTGCCCAGTATCCAAAATTCACACTTCGAAAAATGGTCCAAAGGCGTGAACACACATATAATTGAGTTGAGATTCTTCTGGACAAATCCATCCCTTTTTTCTGCATCGTCATATATTTGTAATTAAGAGTCTTTTCTTTCTCTTTCGGGGGTCCTTCTTGTGAAATTCCCAGTGTTTCGAAAACAGATCGATCTCAATGAGACAGTCAGGATGCATCATGGTCATTTGACTGCGTGAAAGCCCAGTGAGAATGCAATCCTAGAAGGAGGGCTGAAGAAAAAAAAGTGATTTACCATCCCAATAATGGTGTCCAGAACCATGCAGGATGAAATGAGAAGAGATATGGCCTGTAAAACGATAAAATTTTCGAGAAGCACTGAAAAGGAGCAAAAAAGGAGGAAATTCTTGAAACGTTATTACTTTATAATCTTGTCAATTTGACGGTCATGGAGAGCCAGAAGGTATGTCCGAAATTCTAAAAGAAGCTTACATGATCTCCTAGAGAGCCAACACACCGAGGGTGTCCCCTTGACAATCTGCTAATGTGTAACTGATACGGCCAATTAAAGGGGCTCCCAACTACCCGCAGTGCCATAAGACGGGTAATTTTGGGAAAATATTTTGGAAATATTTTTCCTCCTGTCCCAGTGGCTGAATTCCTTCTTCATTCAACACCTTGTATCCTGATGGGCCTTCAAGGTTTACAAAAATGGACATCTTGGACGTCTGATAGTCAAGGTTGTTGCAATTTCTTGCCATCGTGTGTGATTCTTTAACATGAAAACAAAACATACCAGTTGCACTATATTGAAATCACGAGGAAAAGATGTTCATGAAATTCCAATTTTTAATGCTCAGCAGGTCAACATATTTATACTTGACTATTTTTGGTGGATTCTTTATAGGGAATTCACAGCTTGTGGAAGTTAAGAAACCAATGAATTGTCTTAGGACATTTTTTCCTTAAGAAAACGAAATTTAAATCATATGCAAATTAGAAATAAATATGCGCAGATTATAGATCATAATTCATTCTAATGGAGTCTTCTAGTGTCTTCCAATTAGAAACTTTGTGTAATAACTCTTTATCAAAATTTGATTAAAAAAAATGTAAGATTTATTCATATCCTCTATCAAGTATTAAGGGAACTTGTAGTCAAATTTTAAAAATATTGAATGAATATGAGATTATTACCTATTACCTATCCGACCTACCTGTAGTAAAAATTTTTGACTAAAGAAATTATATTAATATCTGAGCTCAATTTAATAAGAAAATATACTATTATATACTATTATTTCATTCTTGTTTTTAGCTTCTTAAACTCTTATCCTTCAGTAGACAGTAGACACCAATACCCTACACTGAGAAGAAAAAGAGGGTGCGATTAACTTTTTTCCTCATAACTTTAACTCTTTTTAGGTGTAAAAATATATCAACATTTTTTAATATTGATTTTACACCTTTTTAAGGGTAAAATTAACATGAAAAAGGATAACTTTAGCCCCCAATACACCTAAAAAGGGTAATATTTACACCGATTTCGGATTAATACTGCAGGGTAAAATTAACATTTCCGGAATGTTATTTTAACTTTTTCGGATTTCTCTCAGTGTAATTTCACTGAATTCAATGGATGAAAATTTGTTCAATTTAAAATTAAAATTTGTAAATATTTCACAGATGACACATTAGATTGGCTATCTCACTTTTCTAAAAACCTCAATAAGACCATTTAACATCATTTTTGTGATAGCATTTATTTACTGTTCTGTCAAGTGAGATTTCCTACTGCACCTCTTATAACCAGAAAAAAATATTTTGTAAAAATGTTTGTAAATGTTTATGAATTCCTATGGAGGAGTTACGAAATGCTCGTGAATCGTATAACCCACAAACATGTTCGTAAAAATTTCGTACTTTTTCACAAACATTGTTCGTAACATGATCACTTGACGAGCATCTTTTGTACTTTTACAAACATTTGTTCGTAAATGTTCGTAAACATACAAAAAATGTTCGTAAAATTTTCTCATTTATTCGTAAATGTTTGTTTTCCTGTAGAACATTTTACGAACATTTACGAACAAATGACAAAATTGTACGAACATTTTTTGTGTGTTTACGAACATTTACGAACAAATGTTTGTAAAAGTACAAAAAATGTTCGTCAAATGATCATATTACGAACAATGTTTGTAACAAAGTACAAATTTTTACGAACATGTTTGTGGGTTATACGATTCACGAGCATTTCGTAACTCCCCAATAGGAATTCACAAACATTTACAAACATTTTAAAAAATTTTTTTTTCTGTGTAGGGGGAGGTAAGGTTACATTACGATGGGGCTACAAAGAAAACGCTATTTTCTCCATAGAGGGAAAGGGGCACCTTTGAATTGGGGTACCTTTGAAAATGGGCTTTTTTGTTTTTTAGAAGGAATTAAGGTTTATGATTATTTAATTTAGCTTCACAAATATTTTGTGGAGCTAAATAATATCACGATAAGATCTAATTCCATCTAAAAAATAAAAAAAGCCAAATTTTAAAACTGCCGCAATTCGAATCCTGACCAGTTCCCTTAGGCTTTAACATAATCTAATTTACATAGACAAAACAAAGGTGAATTTAAATTAAATTATCGCTGTGCCGCTTAGCGTTTTTAATACAATACGGGCTTCAGATCAAAGGCTTATCTATCTGGCTTAACTCCTCTAATTCCTCATCAAGCATGATTTTTTAGGAAATTGTTGTTTAGGATTGAATATTAAGGGCAAATGATTCATTAGATTTTGAAAAATTAATAAAATTGCTTGTTATTAAGATTTTTGAGACCTTCGGGAACTGGTCTAAACCTCCAGTCTCAAGCCGGCATAATCTCACCTCACATGCCCCTTGAATAGGATTTTGTAACTCTACGACATTTATATGTTCACAATTTTATAATATTGCTTGTACATTCTTAAAATGGTGAAAATATCTAAAATCCTTTTTTAAAAAATAAAAGTCCTAATTCGAATTTTAATTTATACAAAAAATGTATTGAAAGAAAAATCCTTAAAATAAGTTAAGAAACATTAATAAAAAAAATTCAGCCTTATTAAAAAAAATTATTATTTTAATATAGAAGTTTCGTTAAATTAATAAAAAAAAAGTAAAATTGCTTTTATAATGATATTCTTTTTAATGAATCAGTTTTACTACTACTCCAGGACACCCGAAACAATTATTAACTAAGTTTAGAACCTAAACGAAACCATGAATTAAGTGATCGATAAAAGAACACCTTCGATTCAAAAGTATTAGATATTTTTTTGAAAAACATTAAAAAGACTGTGAAAAACTACTTCAACATATTGAACATTAAATACTATCTTCGCACATAATATCCAAAATTTAAAACAAATATTGTTTAAAAAATAGTCATGTGCAAATGAATATTATATTTTGCTGAAGCGTCTCCAAGTCAAGAATGTTTGGTCCATGCATTACGATGTAGGGGAAAGTGGCCTGCCTTTGAATGCGGCAGCCTTTGAATACTTCAATTTTTCTATTATTTCCCAAAGCTAAAATTCCATTTTGTTAATCGGAGATAAGAGAAAATAGTTAATAGTATTAACTATAGTTCACAAAATAGAATTTGTGCTTTGAGAAATAAGAGAAAAATTGAAACATTCAAAGGCTGCCGCATTCAAAGGCAGACCACTTTCCCCTGTTCATACTCGAGTTTTAATTTCCCTAATTAATTAGTATATAATTTTTTAATAAAATCTCCTGCCTTGGAGTCATAAAATTAAAACTTTAAGCTCTCTTAAAATCGTATAGTACACTGCATTGTTTGTAGTTTTAGAATTAAAATTATTTCAGATCAATCGCTTAATCTGAGGAAAATTAAGAAAAAATCAAACTCCAAATTAAACATCATGTATCAAGTCAAGATTTAAAATATTTTTAATTAGTTGCCTTTGTATATTGTATTGTGTACAAACTTTGTAATAACAATACAAAGTAATTCTAAAAACACATGCCGTACTATAAGTTTTGCTCTAAGAATTGAAATAAAATAAAACCTTATTTAATGAAACAGAAATAAATAAAAAACCATTCAAGTGACTCATTTTAGAATCACACCTTCTTTATGACCTTCAAACCTTTATCAATGGTTTTTTGATTAACCATGAGGGAAAAACATTCAATTGAGACAATTTCCTTGGACAATTTTCAGAGAATTCAATTAGGTTCTTCAAAGTGTCTTTTTTCAACCTTCCACCTCTCCTTCAAAGCATATAGCCAGTTGAGACCCTCTCTCTGAGACCAATTACCCATCTCTGCTGAATGAGTTAAACAAATAGTGGAATAATGAAATTATTGAGCATGCACAGATTCTTTGTTGTGGGGCATTTGTTACATGAAACGATAACCATTCATCATCGTGTGAACTTACACTGAAAGAAATGTATCGCATAAGGTGAAAATGTTGGAGCCCGAAAGACTCTTTGCCCCTTCAATTGGTGGTTATAATGTGTCCCGCACAGGAGGGAGAATTCGTCATAATTTGCCCTAGTGCTCAACATAGTTCTTCCGTGGACATAACTGGAAGAGCGAACGTGCGCGAGGTAGGGTAAAGCATAAGCGGGTCTATATTTCGAGAGAGGCGTATCGAGTAACGAGTCTCTGGAAATACTATAAGCAAAATAACCCAGAGAAGGCGGATCCTGTTTGACTCAACAGCACAAACCAGTGAAGCCCCCAGAGCACCAAGAGACCACATTGAGTCGGAACCTATAATCTCATGCTTACACGATCCGACGAATGGGCGTTCAAAGGCAGTTTGCTGGTGAACTCCGTGCCGCTTTGGTGGTTTTGCCTTCTCGCTCCGTCGTGCAGATGAAGGCCCACGGAGGAATACAACCCGAAGTGGCATCATAAGATCGTCAACACTGCACCCAGTTGTGAGGATCAGTTACCAAAGTGCCTTTATCCCGGACGGTCGCAAAAATTTCTTTGCTCTTCATCTCTAGCAGCATCCTCTTGTTAAGTGTTTTGATTTGCTGGTGTTTTATCTCAATTGCAAGTGCTTCTGAGTTTAATAATAGCGACGGTCATCTTGGTCTTTGGATACTACAATATACCCTCTATTGGATTACTGATTTTGCAACAAGTGGACTGATTTTTCGCAATTAAAAAAAAAAATTATAAGGACTAGCTGGACTATTTAAGGACATTTAAGAACTTGTGACTGAAGATCCCAAAGAGTGTTTATAAGATTTTCAGTGCATCTGGATTAGCATTAGAAGGAGTTTGGTTTAATATTGATGTGTCTTTAAATATGACTGTGACCAACAACTTTGGGACAATGCATCGGCCGTGTTTCAATGGATATCCATTTCAAGGTATGAATACTAACACCCTCGAATTAGCCATCTCTTAACATTTGAGCGTAACCAAATGATATGGTCCGATCATTAATAACCGTTGTAGGGGTAACAAATAGTTAGCCCATCTGGTGCCACCGAGCTAATGTTTCTAGCTAATATTGGAAAATATTTGTAATAAATGACGATTTGGATGGAAATATAATAGTAATAAAAAAAAATATAGCATCAAAATTCTTCAAAATTATATAGGAAAGAGGAAGAAGTTGGAAACCAAGTTAAAAAAAAAACGCTAAGGGTAATTTATGATGAGAATTTCACGGTACTCAGTATGCCTGAAGAATTTCTACAAGGACTACTACTTCCCCAGACCCGCTGAAATTTACAGCGCCTCTCGGCTGCTCCAGAATGTCTGGCGGAGTTCCTGGCATTAACCCCGTAGGGCACATATAGGGCTACCTGCATAGAGAAATGCAAAAGTATCAACTTAAGTTTATTTGTTTATTGCCCACCCCCAGGGTGTTTGCAATGCCAAAGGATGATTCCAGCGAATAATCCAATTTGGCACTCCTAATCCTATCCTCTGGGTGTTCCTTGGGCAAAAAGACCTGTAGGATTATTGTCCTCTGGGAACATGACAATTGGGGAAGTACATTAAATATCGAAATCATCGCTCCAGGGTGTCTTTCATCTGACATGGTGTGTACATGCCCACTGCCTTTTTTTCTCCGATGCCGACATAAAAAGGATCATGTTTGAGGTCAGGCTGAGGATTGACAAGACCAAGGATGCTGTATTGAGAGATAAATGAGTGGTTGAGAGCAAAAAAAAGAAAGCCCAACTGAAGCATTTGTACCTCCAAGAATTATTAATATGATTCCCATTATGGTGCTTCTTTCCTTTCGGGTCTGGGGTCCTTACTCCCTCTCTTTCTCTTTTGGAAAATACCACCATGGTGCGATATATTCAAAAGGAGGCAAATAGCCCAAAAGAAATTGTTATTCTTTTGCTATTAATAACAGTCGTGTAACATGTGAAGAATTTACGTTTAGATTAAAAGGACCGCCGCGAAAGTGGACGTTTATGATTAATTGCAAAATAGGAATAAGGGGTAGGAGTACACAAAAGCCCCATCGACCCAGATACGTCATGTTGATCCTCAATAGAAAATTTTTGGTAATTTTTCACAGGTGATATGTCGACAGGTCAGGGCCGTGTGAATCAACTCGGTGGCGTCTTCATAAACGGTCGACCCCTACCCAATCACATAAGGCTGAAAATTGTGGAAATGGCTGCCGCCGGGGTGCGTCCCTGTGTCATATCGCGTCAATTGCGCGTCAGTCATGGCTGTGTTTCCAAGATCCTCAATCGCTACCAGGTGAGAAAAGGCTCAAAATATGTAATTTTTCTATTAAGCTCCAAAATACCGTCAAATTACCACGTGAGAAAATTATGGGTTGCCGGGTAATTGCTGAGGAGCCCTCTGTAATTACCTACGGGCGATAATCATCATCAAATTGAAAGTGATATAGTTGATTTTTTGGCACTGAACAGCCCATCCCCATTTAGGAAAAATTCATTAATACCGACACTAAACTCTCATCTTCATCAATCTCCAACATTCAGACAAACCCCTGCCCCCTGTCCCCTGTACCTTATCTCCGCATACCTTCTATCTCATCGTCTATGAGCTATACCTGGCATATCTACCAGGATAGATCAGAGGCGGTATATCTCGCTATGAGGTATCAATTCGTGGGATGTTAATGATTCCTAGACTGCGTGTGATTCACAGGAAACTGGATCAATTAGACCGGGTGTTATTGGTGGATCGAAGCCCCGTGTGACAACACCGGAAGTTGAGCAACGCATTGAGGAGTACAAACGCGAAAATCCCGGAATTTTCTCCTGGGAAATCCGGGATCGTCTTGTGAAGGAGGGTATCTGTGATCGTCCATCAGCTCCATCCATATCTGCCATCTCACGTCTCCTGCGCGGACGCGATGGTGATGATGACAAACGTATGGGCATGAGTGGTAAGTTTGAAAGTCCTCCGGGTCATACCCAAATTGACAGTTCTGACTCCCATTCATCTGGTGCAATTACCCCAAATGCTGCATCGTCATTACACGGTTGATTCCTAAATCATAATGTCGGAGAAGTCTCTAAGAATAGTCATTAAAATCACTCTGAGCCCCATCTCCGTGATGATTATTAATGACAATTTTATGGGATGCCCAGAATACCAGAGAGTCAAATGAATGTTTGGGTGTTAACCCAATTTCAAATCAATTAATGTGGATGCTGTTAAATGAGGAAAATCCCTCTTTCATCCGCTGCAATCCAGGTCCCGAGGGAGCCCTCAAGCCATCCGACGGAGAATTATCGGACTGCGACAGTGAGCCCGGTATACCGCTTAAGAGAAAACAACGACGCTCCCGCACTACCTTTACAGCCATCCAGCTGGATGAGCTGGAGAGGGCATTCGAGAGGACCCAATATCCAGATATCTACACCCGCGAAGAACTTGCCCAGAGAACCAAACTAACCGAAGCCAGAATCCAGGTGTGGTTCAGCAATAGACGAGCACGGCTAAGAAAACAAATCTCCTCGAGTTCATCCGGTGGTCCTCCCTATTCAGCTATCAACATGGCGAGCTCTCTACCCTATTCTGCCAACTCGGCTGTACCTAGTTACCCCTTGATGCCACAGCCTCTACCAGAACCGCCCAGTTTCGCTTCAACAGCTTCCCAAAGTAAGTTTGCCATTTATTTAACTTTTCCCCTGTTTAATACCGCTTACAGTATCTGCCCAAAAATATTCAATTACTCTCCCAACATATCAATATCACAAAATGAACAAAATGCAACACAGAAGTCCCCTTTAAGCTCGGAATATTTTAGAAGAATACATTGCCCAAAAGTTGAGACTTAAAAATGCGACATCATAAATTCACGCAAAGTATTAAAATTCCAGAAAATTTATGACACTAATTTATTCACAAATAATACCAATCTTGTTGACATAATCTCAATTGATATGGATGATTCTCCGATCTATAATCATTTAATTGATTTCGGCATGATGTAAAAGCGCATTGGAGAGGTCACAAAGTTCTTTCAGCGCTTTTGACACCCAAGCGCCGATTAGTAGCATTAAATTTCACATTCAAATCAATTCACCACAAGATTAATCGCTCATGATTTCTTTAGTGATCTTCACGAAAGTGGTAAAATTATCATGAAAATAGATAATCTTCCGTTAATGTCTTAAATTTTCGTCTGAACATCGTAAGAATTGAATCGATTGATTTCGGTGGAATAGAGACCAGAAAAACATTTCGATTTTATTTTACTCACTTAAAGATTTGATATTGCAGGAAATGGCAAAACATTAGAATAGCAAAAATCCCAAAATTGCGCAATACACACATTTCTATTTTATGTAAAAGTCAGCTCAAACATTTTCGTATTATGAGTAGTATTTCAGTGAATTCCGGATGAGTTTTTTATAGCACGTACAAATTAAGTAATTAATTTTAAATTGACGCTAAAAGAGCACGTGCATAAAATTTATTGTATTACAAGAATAGATTTTTGTAATTCATCTACCATGGAGTTTTACCAGGGAGGTTTCCCATTTATTTAAAAGAAAAACAAAGCTCAATCCAATGTTCATTGTAGTTGAAAAACACAATTACAGTCACTCTTCATTAAAACTCTTTTTAATTTTATTTTGGGATGGTTCTTATTTATAAAACAACCGCGTTTTCTTTATTAGAAGGCAAGGTTCTTATTAAACAAATAAGGTGGAGCATGGACTGTTAAATTATTTTATTCTTTTTTTTATTCCTTTGAAAATTTTCGAACTACGAAGTTGTACAATTCATGGGAAATTTGTTTCGAGTTTTCTTAAATTTTATTTTAAATATCCTACATAATATTTTTATACAAGATTTGCAACAAAACTAATGTAAATTGAAACTCAAACAAACAAACAACTATTTTGTTACCGAATTAGATACTTAAAGAAAAATGTAATTTTAACTTTATCAATTTTACCAACAACGTTATAATTACTCTTTCCTTAAGTAAATCCTACCACAACTTTATTTTACCAGGAACAGCTTTTTAATTTGTTTTTTCCCGATTCTTGTTGTGAAACAAAAGGAGTGACAAAGCATTCCAGGCTTTGTGAAGTGCATGAACTCGTGAATTAGATGATATACCTCAACAGTATTTTTGCATCATTTATCGTTTGCCGGTTCTCAACCGATTACTCAAATAATTGCCCAAAATAGCTTAACAGTAATAAAATCGATTTTCTGATAAAAATTACTTACCGGTTATGAACCGGTGGTGCATTACCGATTCAGAACCGGTTAGAACTGGTTTAGATTTCTCAGAAATTTCAAGATCTTTCCAACGAGCCCATATATTATACCGTTCGATTGATAAATACGTTCTTTAGAGCCTTTGTAACCTTTGATCTTGAAAACGGGTTATCAGGAACGATTCGACGGTATTTTCGTATAAGGACGTAATATCTGCCTGGGTATTCTCTAAAACATAAATATCCAAAACATGGTTTTGGTGGCAAAGGGGAGGGATAGGAGGGAATAAGGAACATATTAATAGTCTCCGGAAGGCTCAAATCTCTCTCTAACTGCTTGGCCTCTAGACGTGGTAACAACCGGAAGGAAAAACCCTCTAAACAGGTTATTTGTTATTTATTTGAATGAATGAAATTATTAAATTTACGGGACAAAGCTTTCTCCTCACGGCTTCTAATGTTTCACGAAGTATCAACTAACCTTTCATACTTGTTTGTATTGTCCAGTAGTTTATCCAATACTGCATAAAAAATTTTAATTGAAATAAAATGAATTACCGGTTCAGTAATACCGGTATTACCGGTTCATAACTGGTAAGAGGTGAATGGAATCACCTTAATTTTACCCAGAATTCAAAGGCCTTTAAAAAGCATCCAAACTCGTTGAAATCGATTAGGAAATGAGCTCTCAATAATCGACATAAACAATCCATTAAAATAAAAACCTTAAGCAACGATCTACAACCGTTTAACCCTTTAACGACGAGACACTTTTTACGGACTGAAAATCAACATTAAAAATTAATCTGAGAAACATAACCAATGATAAGTCTTACATCTAACCTTGGAAAGTCCAACAGAGTCTGATTCGGTGTATTTTGTGCTTCTATGAACGATAGGGACAAAAATAGCCCAAAAATTTAAGTAATTTTTCTGACAATACCAATGAATAATATTTTTCGCTTTAATGAAAAATATTACGTATGAGTATTGTGGTTTTTATTGCCAAAAGTGTTTTGCTTGAAAAAAATTGGAAGTATAAAAAATAAATAAAATCAATTATGAATTTGAGAATTTAAAAATTCGCCATTTTTGAGCTTAAATATTTACTACATAGCAAATAGCTGGAGACTTGGAAAAAATATTCTAGTTTCCTTCAATTTTCTACTTTACAATTATGTACAGACATAAGAAAAAAATAACTTTAGGTAGTCAGGAAAAATTATTTTCTTTATGGGACACCGGTGTTCCAATCGTCCTAAAAGGGTTAACCTATAGAACTGATAAAAGATATTGTGTCCGATACTTCTATGCCTACTGTAAATTTTTCTTTTTAGATGTAAAAATCCGAAAAATTTATATGACCCAAAAACTTTGGACTATATTTAATGAATTCGACCTATATAATCAATTTACGGATCGTATAATTGATTAATTTGATTGCTTTTTTCTGTTTTCTAGTGCATGACTTTTACTCAACACACCTTCATCCTGTTCCGGGCCATGGAACATCCAATCCAACATCTTCAAGCCTTACCCACCCAGCTCACTTACACCAAATTCACAATCCAACCCCAAGCTATGCTTTGCATTCTTCACCATCGCTGGCGATTTCGTCAACCAACAGCACCAGCATAAATTCCAGTTCGATCTACACACCTTCAGAATCACAGAATGCGGCCCTAAATGGTTCAGCAACGAGCACGGCCTCTGCAACTGGAGGGAATAACAGCCCAACAGCTGCAAGTCATTTTCCTACTTCTGTAAACCTACCCCCTACGCCCAATAGCCTTGTGACCATGATAGGACCAAATTCCGGGAATAGCAACAGCAATGAAGCCACTACGGCATCAGAAGTGGCCATTGAAGGAGCAACTACTTCGCTATCACAAATCAGTCAGCATTCACTGTACTCTCCTTGGAATCCAGCCGGTCCTACAGCTACCCGGCCACCCCTATCGCCCACGGACCATCATGGAGTTCCAGGAACAAGAAGTCCACTCTACCACAATTTCAGTGGACTATCCTTACACCACAATCAGACTCCCTTCATCCACCAGCAGAATCTCACCGGATACTCTTCCCACACTTCTGCTTCGCAGATCGGCAAGAACTTCGGCATGCAGCAATTTTACTCGTCCTGGTAGTCATCGCACCCATTCCTTACTGAACTAGGCAAGCAATTCCGTGAATAGGATAGGCGTAGAATCAGTGTGTTGTGTGCTACGAGTATTGCATAAGATGTTAATAATTAGTCTTGTAAAAAAAAGTTTCACTTTTCTGAGAAAAATTCCTTTCCTTGAAATATGATTTAACACCAATAATAATATATATTGTAATTCAAAATAATCTTCAACATTGTATATATTATTTTTTGCTCCTTCGCCTCTCTTATAGTCCAAATAAATTATATTTTGAAGAAATTAACTAAACACATTCATTTCTCTTCCCCAAAGTCTTCCTTCTACGAGCTTCTTCTCACTCCAACACACGCAAAATGCATACTTCGCGGCACTTCACAATCCATCAGACACCTTCAAAGAAATCCACGGATTGTGTGTCGATTGAGTTCACTGCGGTCCATGAATAATTTATGACTATTATGTGTATTAATACTTGTAATTAATAATTATTATAACAACATAACATTAACAAACAAAGCCTAAAGCACCATGTGCTAGGCAGAGTTGAGCGCAAACGGTTGAGATTTTTGTAGATAAGATAAGGAATGAATTCGTAGAATGGTCCACAAAGCGTTCTATACATAGTTTAGTTTGAATCAAACACATTCATTTTGCATAGTTTTTATTTATGCCTTTAACCCGTTAAATATCCATAATTTCACGGATTATTAAATTAGATTGGGTTAAATGGAGAGGTTAATTGCCCAACACAGTTTAAGCGATAGTAGAAGTTTTTAAATACAAAAATGTATCATAGATCATATAATGAGCCAATGACACATACTGCATTGTACTGAAGAATTTTTATTATATTGATCATAGTGAAAGTAGAATTTTTATTATAATATAAGAATTCTATAAAACAAGACGTAACTCAAAGAAAGATTCTGACGAGCTTCAAATTAAAGGAAATCAGAACAAATTTTAAAGAGTTTTGTCATGTGTCTTGTGATTTTACATATTTTATTTACAAATTCATTAAATTAAGAGCAGTAATAAGAATGTATTTCGCGGACTTTTACATGATTCATTGTTCTCAATTCTCAAATTGTACATTTAAATTCACTTTAGACAAAAAGTGCATTTATCTTAGAGGTTTAAACCATTTTAGTTGAGATACTTCGCGGTTCAACGAATCACAATACGATTGGAAATACCAATATTTTCAGCATTAATCGCTGTACAAACATTGAGTTACCGTAGTAAAATAGTAGGAACTCTTGCTTTTAGATTGCATATGATACATATCCATGATTCAAAAATAAACCAATGATTAATCGTTAAGGATTCTTATCCTAAATCCCCAAATCATGTGAGCAAAATATATAACGAAAAGGGAAAACCCGAATCCAAATTTAACTTGTTCTCAATTCTATAACTGTTGTTTGATGGTGATCATATTGTGCATTTTACAAAGAAAATTTCAAACTTTGAAACTGTTTCAAAAACCATGAATGCTATTTCAAATTTTAACAACGTTTTAGGTTTATTAGCGGAATTTTGCCAAGTTCCGGACAGCTCGCAATATCGGACACTTTTAGTTTCTAAAAATTACATTTTCTGTCAATAGTTCATCAATAGACATAGTTCAATGCCAAAAAAAGCATAAGAATGTGCCTCTTCGAACTAAATGCATTAAAAAAATTTAAAAAAAAAACCATAAAGACTAGGGATTTCGAGAAACTTGATATGCGATATACAGTGGCGGCCACAATAATAGAATCAGCTTCGCAAAAACCATTATTTTACCTTTAGCATTTTTGTTTATTCCAATTTGTTAAAATAATTTTGATATAGAAATGTTCAAATAAGTACCTTACGTCAAATAAGTATTGTTTTGGCCGCTAAAGATCTCTATTTTTCACAGAATACATCAATAGTGAAATTTAGTTTGAACAACACGATATGACCACAAATTAAAGAATGTGGTCAATAAATCGAATAAGTTTAAATAAAGCCATATTGCCATATTTAGAAACCATAAACGATAGTTTTCTAATGTTTTTGGCCGAACTGAATTTCACTATTGACGTATTCTGTGTAATATATAGACCTATAGCGGCCAAAAGGACCCTTATTCTACGATTCTAATAATTTAAAGATTTCTACTTCAACATTATATCAACAAATAGGAAAAAATACAAAAGTCAAAGAAATATAAACTTTGCAAAGTGATTCTACTATTTTGGCCGCCGCTGTAAGTACATATAGCAATATCTATAATTTCGTTAAATTCTAAATACATTAGGTAGAATAATAAATTAGAAAAAATGAGAATATTTTTAAACCAGAAAAATATGACGAATATGATAAACTACTTTTCAAACGCATGATGCTAGGAATCATATGCAACGTGTCCGAAATTGAGTACATTTCTCCTAGTTGAAACCTGATATTTTTTTTCTCTAAAAATTCTCATATTTCTAGATAACGAGTGACGTTTCAGGAAAAGTTCTTCAGGTGATCATTAGACAGCAATTTATTTCTTAAAAAGTAATTTGTCAATAAAATAAACATAATTCGTGTTTGTAAATGTTGGTAAATTAATATTGGAGACTTACGAAATGCTCATAAATCAAATTACTCACTATCAAGTACGTAAAAGTTTGTACTATTTTACAAACATTGTTTTTAACTTGATCACTTGATGAGCATTCTTTATTCTTTTACAAATATTTGCCCGCAAATGTTTGTAAAATTTAATAATTTGCTGGTAAAGTTGTCCAATTCAAACAAAAAATTACAAACCATTTTTTATAAAAGAATTAAGAATTCTCGTTAAGTGATCATGCTACAAACAATCTTCGTAGAAAATGTACATTCTTTTACGAACTTATTAGTGAGTTATTCGATTTACGGACATTCCATATGTCCCTATTAGGAATTCACAAACATTTACTAACAATTATACAAAATTTTTTTTGTGTAGGCAGAAGGATCTAATGCGATCTAAGGTAAGTGAAGCACATATCGATGATTGTTTTAAATACTTTGGTCCAAATAATTGCTTCTAATTGAAAAATCAAACATAAGGTAAAGTGCCCTCAAGTTGACCGGTTCCTCAATTCGACCAGTACAGTTATTTACTCAATTTATTTATATTTGCACTAATATTTGGCGGTATTGAATAAATGAGCAGTAAAAAGTTAAAATTGAGCAGTAACAAAAAAATTTAAAACAGTGATATTATCGTCCAAATTTTGGCAAAGGGAAAATAAAGCGCTTTTCTTTCTATTTGCAACAATTTTAAATGTTAAATATATAAATTAAACCCATTTTTGTAAAGATTTATGTTTTTTACTGATCATAATTAGATATTTATAATAATAATAATAATAAATTTATTCAAGCTCTACATTTCCCCCCTTACCATGCGTCTGCCGCCGTCTTAGCGTTGTTGACCAGCCTCCGAAGCCAAACGGCAGAAATGCTTCTTCATTGGCTGTGTAATCTTTGAAAAAAAAAAAAACTTTTACAAAGTTGACATGGCAAGTTTACAATTTTATGGCAGAAACCTAGCGCAAAGGCACAGGGATGTAGAGTGCGATTTTTTATAGAGTAGCGCATAGCCAAAAGGCTGTTCGCGCTCCCTAAGTGGAGATGAAGCTCCAGAAAATTAAAAATTAAGTTAAAATTATTTAAATTAAATTAAATTAAATTAAATTGAAATTTAAAAAAGGTTTAAAAAGTAAATTTTAAAAAGGTTAATTAAATTTTATATAAGAGTAGGACCATATATTCCCCGTTATAAACTGTAAACCGACTGGATCCGAACGGAAACCCGACAGACAGACCCCCAAACAAGCAACGGCAGGGGACTCCAAACCAAATGAGACACGATGCCCCCCGACCATCCCCACCCCAGCGGGGACCACGCCCCGACGCCGTGGCGTCCCTCCCCCCGCGAGTCGCAGGTCCGTCCATCACACTCCGAGGAAAAGAGAAAACCAGTGAAGCTGGAAAAGAGAAAACCTCACAGAACAGAACCGCGCAAACCCAGTTTACTGCTCATTTTTAATTTTTTTACTGTCCATTTTGAATTTTTTGCTGCTCGTTTGTTTTTTGCCATATTTGGCGAATGATATAACATTAATAAGTCAATTATTCCATAAATAAATACGAATCAGTGACAATTTTATAGAAATTCACCATCAAACATTCAAATATTGACCACCGGTCGAGTCGAGGAACCGGTCGACTCGGGGGCACATTACCTTAATTATTTTATATTATTTTTAAATATTTAATATTTAAAAATATTTTTAAATTGTAGTTTCTTTATAGTGTAGACATGATGTAAACTACAAAACATTCAGATTCAGGATTGAAAACACTAAAACATTGAGGTCAAGATTGACGTTTCATTTCAAAATCAAATAATTTATTTTCGGTTAAGGATTTTTTTAAAAGTAAAATTTTAACTTTTTATAAGATTTCAGAAAATAACAATAGAGTTCCAATAGCCAACCTTAGCTGCAATCTTGATCTTTTGTAGGAATCTTTATGCTTGGGTTCACTCTAAATAAATTTGTTATTTAAAAAAAAAATGAAGTAATATTCAAAAAATGGAGTATTAAAAAATTGCTAATTGGTTTTAGTACATTGTGATTTATTCATAACATCCTGTCGTAGATATTATTCACAAATATGACTCATGCACAATTTCCAATAAGACCCGTCAGTTTAATCCCACATCTAGACGAATTCCAACTCAACTAGAGGCACACGAAGAGCGAATGAGATAGAGAAAAGTCTCATATTTATATATCAAGATTAAGTTGAGCGCACAAATTACAATTAAAAGAATACGCAGACATTTAAAATTTTTCTCTGATGAATACAAATCACTTTTTTTCATATCCATCTTCTGGAGGATTCTCATCCACATCATTGTCGATTTTTTTTATCTCTTCCCTTGCCTCATTTGGAGGTTTATCTCAGTAGAAAGAATTTTTGGGAAAAAAAAACCAAAAAAAAAAGAGAAAACAACCCCGATATATACAGCCTTTTGTCGACTTTTATTTTGGATGGAATGTGAACAAGACGATGGCATATTTTCAATAAGTAATTCACTGATCATCTATGCCCACTCCAGTCTCAAAAAAATCTTTCACCATAAGCTGACAGTTGACTGGATAGTTACGGAAGAATCTATTGAGATAGCCAATGTAGCGAGGTATTGTTGCCTCTACTAGCCCTTGTCGGTGGGCCTCAATAATCGATGTGGCGGCAGCTTTTGGAGTCAGGAGAGCCATGGCACTGGGAAAGCGCATCTTTGGACTCTTGCACAATCCTGTGTCCACCATGTAGGGATAAGCGACGGTCAATTTGATCTGCAGAGAAGAAGAGACATTAAACTCATCAGACATTTCCCATTGGGTATCCCATTTAATGGCTATTGTGTGGTGTTATTGCTCAATTTGTTATCGAAATACTTTGGCAAACTCCTCAAGAAATATACGTTGTGAAAAGAAAGGTAATTTAAAGTGCATTTCGAAGGTATTCCCCATACACTAAACTTATAAGTGAGACATCGTAAAAGCGTGTCCACTCATGAGGAAAAATAAAATAAAATTTATCTTCTGATCACTACACAATGCAGACAAAAAGATAAAGAAAGTTGTTCAAATGTTTGTTCAATATTTTGATTGAGGCTTTCAAATGGCATCTTATGTTTGTTCACTATTGGTAAGGGAAGCAATTCTAGTTCTAATTTGAATTTGTAAGAATAAGCTTCAAAGAAGACAATAAAAGAAAAAGGGTTAGCATATAAAAGAAGCACCTGTCAACAATATCGAATAACTCATTGTAATTTAGAGAAGCTCATAACAATCCGAAACACCTCAATAAGTTTTCTTAAAATATGCCAATGCGAAGCAGACAAGTTGTCTACTGATGCTCACAAACTTGTCTTAGCCTTTAAAATAAGAATTTCTTCTGAATGAATCAACGAAAGACAAAAAATAAATCATTCTTCACAGAACACTTAAAATTTACAGAGAACGGAAAAGGGAGTTGTTTGGTATCTATCATAAATAATTCGTAAAAGAAACTGTAAAAGAGATATAGTCGAAATGTATTTTGAGAAAAGGTTTTGATATTAATTAAGATTTAACACTATTACTTATGTCAATTGAATTGTTACTGATATAGATTGTATAGGAAAAAGGGCGGTACCTTTGGACAACACACTATTTTCCTATATGTTCCCATATGTTCCTAATGTTGATCCATGATTCTTCTAGGGATTGTGTGGCATAAAGCGAGGTGGGGCTACTTTGAGCTGTGGGGCTACATTGATATCCGATTTTTTCGCATTTTTCTGATCTATTAGCGATTAAATTGATTGATAAATTACAATAACATTTCAAAATCAAAAATTAGTAAAGAAATCATGATTCTATAATGTTCTGGCATAAGTTACAAGCATACGAATATACAAAAAATGTAAATACGAGAAAGATAAGTCATTCTGTAAACTGGTTAACTCTTTCGCGTCATTAGGGTCATATATGACCCGGGGAAAAAACATTTTTTTTTTGACTATTTACATTAATTGAAATCTATCGGTTTGTGCACGACAGAAGGATCTAAGATTCTTGACTAATTTTCTCAAGACTCCAGATATTCAGGAAAAGAAAATATTTGAGATCAAAAATCACTAATTTCGAACTTTGTGAAACGACTTTTCTTTTTCAAAATTTTTTATATTAATTTAATTTTTTCAGCAAAAAGTTCTTTAGAAACACAAAATAGAATATTCAAAGATTGTATATTGCATATTTTGATATAATAAACTACTCTCAATTTTCCAGAAAAGCGTGTAGAATTTTCCGGGTCATATATGACCCTATTGTCCCCAAGGGTAACAGTGTTTTTGTCGCAAACCTATAGCGAAATGTAGTTGGGACATTGTTTTTCTTTGTGAAATGCAGGCCGGACATCTTTCTCCTGGAAATTTCATCTTATATCTGATGAATTATAACATATTTTGCAATATTTTAGTTTTAGAGTATTCTGCAAGCGTTTCATATTGTGCAATTGTATTGTGTGTGAATAAATATGTGAATAAGTTTATTTTTGCCAAATACCACTCAAAATATTGTGACAGTGACTGTTCAAGGGATTACCACGAAGATTCCTTGAACACCAGGAGTACAGTGTTCATCAAGACAATCCAGTTTGCCATGGTTTTGGCCAAATTAATAACTTCAAGCAAAAAAAACTCTTAAAAAGCCCGTGATAGATTTTGAAAATGGTATGTACAATTCCCTTGAGGACAATAGGGTCATATATGACCCAGGGTTTTTCAGTGTTCTCACGCAATGGAAAATTATTTTCCTCTCTGAACTATTATATTTGATCATAAAAGCATTAGGATAAACTGAATTTTACATGAATTCATCTGCTGAATAAAAGTGGGACGCGAAAGAGTTGAACTTTAACTTTCAGAAATACAAGATGGCGATGTTTTTAGGTGATAGGTATGTTTGGACGAAATGTTCGTCTGAACCATCTCCAAAACATATCCAAAAATAAAAGAAATCGTAGGTGCCGTTTTCAAAATAAACAAAAAAAACATGTTTTTGTGGGGGGAAGAGAAAAATCATAATAATGATCCTTGGGCTGACTTATGGGGGAATCCTCCGAAGATCGGAAGTTCGTATCTCTTAGCGTTTCTCGTCTAGATGTGTAAGAAGTTTACGGACAGAAAAAAAAGAATATTTAGAAAAAAAAGATTGATCATTTACAGCTACTTAACCGATTCATTACCAATTGCAATCGGGTTGGAAATTTCAAGACCTTTCCAAAAATCCAAATTTAACCAAATCGTTTGAAAAATAGACCCTCTAAAGTAGTAAAAGCTTTGTTCTTCAAAACTTCAAGATGGAGATTTTTTTTAGGTCATAGGTATGTTTGTTTGGACGAAATGTTCGACTGGACCACCCCTAAAACATATCCAATATAACAGAAATCCTATAGGAGTTGTTTTCGGAATAAACCAAAAAACATAGTTTTGGAGGGGTTGAGGGGGTGGTAAGAAAAAGAAAAAAACATCTGGAGATATTGTTATTTTATTGGGGGTCACCGAAGACCGAAACTTGATAACTTTTACCGTTTAAGCTCCAGGACGATAATAAGTTGAAAAAAGTATTATATAACTGTTCTCTCTTTGAGTTCGAGCAATAAAAAATATCCAAAGATGATCCAGAATTTTTTAAAAAATTTACCATTTATCCAATTCATCGATAACTAATTTTTATGAAAAAAAATCAATTGTATTATTTTTAAGTTATTTTAAGAAGGTTAAATAATTAAAAGAAAATTGGTGAAAATTCTTAATCATTTATATTCACCTCTTTATTTATTATAAGGCCTCTGAAATATAAAACTAAATGGAAATGAATTTTAATTTCTAATTTTTTGGTTCTATATTGGTATAGATAATTTAGAGAGGAAGAAAATGAAAATTTAATAATAATAATAACAATGGCGGCACAACGTTCCATAGAAGAACTTAAGCCTTCCTGCAAGGGGAGTTCGAGACATTCATTATTATTTTTTTCTTATAGGGTAGCGTGATTACTTGTGGCCTGTGTTTATTTATGGCCTCGTCACAATTTTTGTCAGAAAATGATTCCGAAAATCGAATAAAAAATATGATGTGCTATTAAAGCACATCAAATTTTTAGGTGTGATTCCTTCTAATCACACCTAGTTTTTGAGGTTTTTCGGAATAATTTTGTGACATTGTAAAACGTTTTACGAGAAAGCCACAAGGAATGCCGCCACCCTACAGGGATGGGGTTTTCAATCCCATGCCCTGTAGAATCAAGTGCAGTGAAGCTCACTAAATATAATTCGAACACATTTAACGCCAGAAAAACTCCTGGTAGGGAATTCTGTAACAGTATGGCAATGTCATATGATAAATTTAAAAATGTTTATGTGTGTAAATTGTGAAGAATTAATCGAAAATCAAATTCATATAAGTTACTAAGAGCTTCACGGAGCTTCTATTCTATAGCAATGGCAATTCGATGCTCATTGGGATTTAATGTTATCCTGCTCCCGAATTTATCACAAAAAATTGTCATATGAGATGGTATATTGGTTACAGAATTCCCTTACTGGTGACCTATAGGGGATTCGAACCCGGGGCACTTGTATCATAGAGCGAGTGCTCTATTACTTGACCCATTGAGTGCCCTAAAAATGAAAATTTGGCGGTCATAAATGGCAAAATAAAAAAGAAGAAAAAACAACAAAAATCCTTATTCGTTCAGGACTTATAAATAAAGATAAACATAGAATAACCTTTGTAAGTTAGTCTATTACTCCAGGCGTATTCCGGAATTTTGACTTTTCGTTATATTTTTGAAATAAACTTAAAAGATTTTTTATTAGTCTTCTATAGCTAGAGCGTATGACCCATTAGACAATTGATAATCCAGTCGACAATCTAAACCACCAATCCTAATCTTTCATTCCCATCACACAACTTATTTTCTTGCGTAGTCCTTGATGTGTATGATTGAGGATGATTTCCAAAAAGTGTAAGATACTAAATTACGGACAAGAAATTAAAAAAAAACACGGATGGAACATGAAAAATTCCAATGCACATGGGGGATAAATTAAGTAACAAGCTAAAGAAGAAATTGTCCATAAATTCACAGAGAATCTCAATGGTTTATGAAATTTAGTGGATGAACGTCTCACCGGGATTTTGTTTTCGCGCAGCTCTTCAAAGAGGGCCTCCATCATTCCACGAACTGCAAACTTGGAGGCACAGTATGGCACTAAATTGGCCGCACCTATGAGTCCAGCAACCGATGAGATTGACACCAAATGACCACGATTCTTCTCAATCATCTGCGGTAAGAATGCCTCAAAGATCCAGAAGTGGGCCATCACATTAACGTCAAACACCTTCCGAATCTCCTGATGCTTTTGCTCCCACAGTGGGCGCGATGGCATGATACCAGCATTGTTCACAATCACCGACACATGTCCAACTTGAAGTCGGATTCTGTTGGCCACCTCCAGCACCTGATCGCGATCCGTCACGTCACAAGTGAAGGTATAAGCGCGTCCTCGCTTCAAAGCATTGGCCATCTCAGCAGTTTCGGCATTGTTCGTCTCATTGATGTCCAAACAGACAACCTCACATCCCAAATCTGGCCCAAGAGGAGAGACACGTTAGGAATGTCAAGGATTTTTCTGACTGGGATGGAATCACACTGACCATCAAATCCTTACTGTCACCATCAGAGTTCCTCAAAGTTACTCATAAATTCTCAGAAAATAAACTGTTATAGGGGGAAGGGTAGCACCTTTAAATTTGGGTAGCTATGAGATAAATTTAGCTTCACAAAACAATGTGAATCACATTATAATAAGTCTCAATTTCTTTCAAAAATATAAGAAAAAATAGAGATTTCAAGGTACACTGGTAAAAATAAAGAGACCATATTGCTCCAAATTTGATCCTTTTGAAAATGATGGATCAAATTAACATGTTCTATGTATTATGATAAATGTGCGTTCAGAGATCAAAACTTGATCTATCCTTTGCAAAAGGATCAATTTGATCCTTTTATTTTTACGAGTGTACCCTAATTTAAAATGATGTTCCACTTCCCCTAAGATCCACAGTTTCATTTAAAAATAGAAGGAAAAAAAATCTTTTCTAAAGGTATCCCACTTTCACTATTCTATAATATTCTCTAATATATTATGTGAAAAATTATTTAAGCTATAAATCAGATAAAATTAAATTTTGAAAACAAAAAAAAAACAGTGAACAAAAATTGTGCCTCAGCTAAGTAGTACGATTTTGAAGGATAATGGCTCCAGCACAACTTTTAGATCAGGAAAATCTCATAAAGCCAAATTCTCATCCCTTTCTATCTTAAAAACTTTGCATATATCTATCTTACTCTTTCGCAATCTTCTTCTGAACATCACACCAAATTAAATTTGGTTCAGTCCAAATATGCGACCGAAAGACTGGGATAGAGTAATGCAAATCTTTTGATAAAGAAAGGGACGCGATTTTTGATCTTATGAAATTATACCGAGCTAAAAGGTGTGTCAAAGTCATAACTATACTTTTAATTTTTTAAACTAATTTCACTAATGAATCAGCAAATTATTTTTTAACAGATATAGGGTAAAGTGATATAAGTTGGACATAGTGTTACAAGTTGGACATGGCTTTTTTCTTGATAAATGCAGTACAAAATTTGTTTTTAAGCAGAAGGAACTAAATTATAAAACTAAAGCATTAAAAATATACAAATAAAAATTAAATAAAATATATTAATTAAAAATATACAAATAAAAATGAAGTACTAAATTTATCAAGAAAAAAAGCCCTGTCCAAATTGTACCATTATTGTCCAAATTGTACCACTTTACCCTAAATAGAAAAAATAACGAAAAATTACTAGGATTTTGACGGTGATTGTACGGATTAACGGTAAAGGTAATTCTGTCCTAAAGTAGGGGAAAGTGCTCTCCCTTCGAACGTTCATGCCTTCGAATAATGTGAATTTCTTTTCTTTTTCGTAAGAGATTTACACTAAATTATCACGGAATTATCAACAATTGATGAAAATCTAACTAATATTTAATAGAAATGTGTAAGTTTCTTAGGAAAACTAAAAGAAAATTCACATTATTCGAAGGCATGAACACTCGAAGGGAGAGCACTTTCCCCTAATTCCTTCATGGCTCACCTGTGTACTGTAGAGCGAGTTCCCGCCCGATTCCATGTCCTGCACCTGTAACCTAATTAACAGTCTTCATACAATCAAATCAAATAGAATCGTCTTTCGAGTCATCCCCAACTAAGAAAGTCATCTTCGGGAAATCAAAGGACTCAACAGGACAAACTAACTAATTTTATCACTCACCAAAACCACCTCTCCGCTTAAATCCTTAAGCTCCGCCTTGACAAATAACTTCATAAAAGAGTAAATAATTTCCAGTATAAATTTCAGCAGCAAGCCGATGATGTCGGCAATTAAAGTAAATGCCGAGTACAGCCTCAGAGCTGGATTATGTGATGCACTGTAATGGCACCAGAACAAGAAATGGTCAGAAAGCACTCAAGAAGTGACGGATGAAAGAGATCCACGCAGAGAACATTTTAAGTGTCCCGGGAGTGATTGCCTCATTTTGCTGGTTTCTCATTTTTACTGCATTTTTATGTGTCCAAGACTTTGAACTCCCTACCCATTTGCACATCATTAAAATATTGCCCATATGTATTAACCTCTTCTTACCAACCGACACGATGTTTCAAAAGAAAAGAACAATTCTCCACGAGAAAGTCATTATAGGCAAATCTCATTTTATTCCCAATGTATTTATTTCTTTTGACTGATTCAGGAAAATTCAATTAAATTTATTTTTAAAGATCAAATTAAATATCTTTTAAAGTGGTTTCACAAGCAAAGATAAAGCTCGTGTAATTTTCACTACAATACTGCTTGGAAAATCAATTTTGATAAATCAGGGGTGGAATGATAACTTTTCGACACTATCGAATCGATAGTATCGATAAATCTATATCTGTTAGATTAAGTGAATGTGGACTTTTTATGCATTGTTGGGTCATTCGTTGTGAGATTCTTTAAAGAATGAGACTGTTGATAAACATTTGTATTAGTTACAGGAAGCGCGGCTATCGTTTAAAATTTTCAGAATCGACAATCGATAATATCGAATAGAAGTTATCATGTCACCCCAGAACTTGAACAATACAAAAATAAATTAATGAAAAATGTTTGAAAAATTTTATTACAAATTTTGCTTTTATACTTTAACACAATCAATGTCGCAATTTAAAGTAATTAGTACCTCAAATTAGTACCGATGATGCGGGTAATTTTGTTCTCCAGGGAAGTGACTTTGCTTTGCACTGATCCTGCTTTTCGTAAGCTTATCTTTAATTCTAGCACTTGGGAATGGTCTTTAGCTTGTCTTGTGATCTTTAGACCATCCTAAAACAAGTTACAAGTTACAAGAAGTTAATATCGTTCAGAGATACTGCTGGAATGAATCTGTGTCGTCAATTATTTAATTTTATAGCAAATTCCTAGGATAAACATAAAAGCGTAAAAATTTATGATAATACGACACAAGTACATCTGGAAAACGCTACTGGCACACCCAGGATTCCGACTCAGAGGGTTGATAACTGCATTATATATACACTGAGAAAAATTCGGGTGTGAAATATGCACAAATCGGGTGTTATTTTTCACACCAAATTCTAACCCCGAATCAACCAAACCTCTCCGGTAGTAAATTTGGTAATAGGCGGGGGTTAAAAATATTGAATAAAACAAATCAAACCCCATCGAGTGTGGATTTTACACCGACGCCATGAAATAAATTAAAAACCCCCATCGAGGGTTATTTTCACACTAATGGTATTTAAAATATTTAAACCTCGCTGATGTTTATAATACCACCGTCCACAGTGTAAATATTAGTGGGTTGGGGTACATTTTGGGTGTATACATTACACCTATCTCAATAAAAAATATAACTGTTTTTAAAATATTTTTCTAATATTTTTATTGTAATCCACGTCCTCCAGAAAGTTTTACATTTTATATATAGTTGATTTAATAACAATCCTCCTGGTTTATTTAATTTCCAATAGTAGATTATGGCTCTCCAGGTAGTGGCTTTCCTGTGAGTCCAGAATAGTTCCCTTTTACGACTTTCAGCGTGATTAACAACATCTTATGCAGATGAGAAGACATCCAAAGTCCCTTGAATTTAGAGAAAATAAAAAAAAATCTATAAATAAAACAATACATAAACTCTGAACCGAAATCTCTCAAAACATTACACACAATTACCAGGAGAAATATAATTGAATTTTACAAAATAAATAAAAAAACAAACGAGCAGTAAAAAATTCAAAATGGGCAGTAAAAAATTAAAAAATGAGTAGTAAAATATCTAATTATGGTCAGTAAAAATTTAAATCTTTACAAAAATGGGTTTTAGTTATAAATTTAACATTTAAAATTGTTGCAGATAGAAAGAAAAGCGCTTTATTTTCCCTGTGCCAAAATTTGGACGATAATATCACTGTTAAAATTTTTTTCTTACTGCTCAATTTTAACTTTTTACTGATCATTTATTTAATGCCCAAAATAATTAGTTATCAGTTATGAAGCGGTTCATTACCAGTTCAGAACCAATTGTAATCGGTTCACCATTTGGTTATCAGGAACTCCAAAATCTTTCTAACGAGCCCAAACATGATACCATTCGAGTAAGAAACACGCTTTTTCGAGCCATGTATGATTTGACTTTGAAAAACCGCTATGGAAAATTATTCAATTTTACGAAGTGTACGAACACCACGAAGTGTATACCTAGATGATCTTTAAAACATATCCAAAAATGAAAAAAAAAATCGCATAACGCGTTTTTGTGCAACCCCAAAAAAATGGTTTTTCTTAGAAGGGGACGGAGTGAGAAAATAAGAAGAATAAGAATTTTACAGATTTTATAATTAGATAGGTAATAATTATTCAAAAATGAAATCTAACACTCGTAAAAGAAGCAAAAAAAATCAAATTCTAAACAATGAATAATAAAATTTCAATAAAAAAAATATCACTTACCCCCGAGAATTTTCTCAGCTAGGGTCAGGTTTACCTCACCGTCGTGGAAGGCCCAAAGTATCTCCATTGATTATGTATAAGATACTATCGTTGCAATAGTTGCAATTCTAATGTTGTTCTCTGCACCATTTGTAGTTTGATTTGGAGAATCACAAATTTCCGTGATAAAGTCATCTCAAACAAAGTTTTTTCAGCGAAACTGTCAATAAAGTCATAAAATAAATAAACTCAATCAGTCACAAAAATATAAAGAAAAGTCATGCAGCATTAAAATTCTGTGCTGCTTTGCTTGTAATAATATTTTCCAATTGTAGCTTTTTTTTAGATTAGTCAGTCACTACAAGTGCTATTTTATTTGATAATTTCATCCTCGCATAGTTTTTACCACAGAACAGGATTAAGAACGTGATTACGCAGTAGTAGCGAAAAACTTTAACACAAAAATAAAAATTAAAAAAAAACACAAGCATTTGTTTAAATTTTTTTAAACTTAAAGAATTTGTTTAAAACATTTTCACTGGAAACCAAATAATTTTTGGTTTCCCTAGCAAATATTTCACTTTGTTCACAATATTTGAAAGAAATTTGCATACTTACCGCTTTTCCCATGCAGAAATATAAACTATTACACAATTTTTTGGCGAAAATAGACACGAACTCACGCGGGCACGCGGTGTATTGTTTCTAATGAATGCAGATGGGAGACTGAAACCAAATGAGGAATACGAAAAACTACAGGCTTCCTTTTTTTCCACAACACCAAGAAGGTGTTTAAAAAACACTATTTAAGTGCAATTTTCACACTCATCTTGCATTTTCTTTCCCTTCTTGCTAGAGGTGTAAATTTAACACTCGACGAGTGTTAAATCTTCTATAACGAATTATTTTCCTAAATAATATATTTTTTCATGCTTTTTGCACACTATAATGAGACAAAAAAGTATTAAATTGCTACGAAATATATTTGTGTCTATCCTGGACGACGAAGACTATTTTTTGTGTGCTTTTTCACGTATAGTATGAACGGTGTAGAATTAACACTCGGCAGAGTTAATTTTTGTTAAGCAAACTTGGTGTGAATTTCACTTTTTTCTTGCTTTTTTGGTGTGAATCTAAACCCCGATTGCCATGGTGCAAATTTAACCCCTTTTTCTAACCCCGGCTCCCAGATCCATTTCCCTGAGTGTAGGTATCTCTGATAGTGACCTCATTATTATCTGCTCAAAAATTCAGAATTAATTGGTTGCTGAATGAACATAGGCCCCAAATATTACAAAAAATATTCGCACATTGAGAAAAGTGGTAAAAATGGTTGGGTAACTTCTTCGATTTTATTGATAAGAAAGTCCAATCTGAATAAAAGGTTGAATGAGCAGGGTTTAGACTCATTTCAGTAGTATCTCTGGACGATTTTCCATGTTTTAACTTCCTATAATTTTCCATTTTAAACTAAATTTATTAACAAAAAAAATATTATTTTATTATTATTTATTATCACTTTTGTATAATAAATTGATCATCGCAAAATTTAGAAATGTGCAAACCCATCATTTGTTTCTTAGATGATAACTTCGAAATATAACTGGATTAAAAGAAGTTAGCTAGCTGTACGTATTTGACCATGTTGAACTATCTTCCCAAATATGTCAAGAAACCTTTGGCCGATGAAAAATGATCAACTTTGAGAAAACAAATATTTTTGATGTAAAACAAAATGTACTATTTTTTTTAAATACATAAATAATATCTATAGATTACAGGCAAACCATTTTAAAAAAAAATAAATAAAAAAATTTTTCTATAATTTTTTTAACCTGGTTTCTCGAACATGGATTTGTCAAGAACCTCTTGGCCGACACTGTATGTTTTCGTTCGAAATGTTTGAAAAATTAGTTGTTTTCGGGCATTTAAAATTATTTTTCAACAATTAGATCATGTCCTGCGTTACTCTTGCCATGTTTTTACGTAAATTAAGCAAAACAAAATCCATACGATTTTTTTCTGGTGGATATAAAACCTTAATCTTGCGTCAACTCATAATCAAGAAAATAGTGATAAATTCAACTTATAGCTATACTTCAACTTATAGCTCACAAAATCATAAAAGTTGTAAAAGTATAAAAGTTGGTCACATAATTCATATATTTTTTAATATCAAATTAATGAAACAACGTATATATATAAAAACAATAATAATAAAAACACAAAACTGATAAAAAATTAATTGTAATAAAATGTGGCTCAACAACAAGGTCAAATTTTAACAAGGAATTTGATATTGCTACTAAAATTTTAAGACAAAATGGGAGATAAACCTGTACTGTACCCGATGCTTCATCTCGGAGAATTCCGTCTAATGTGTAAACGAATTTCTGTGTGTTACAAGTTCAATTTCCATATGTCAATTACACGAGGAAATGCATGAAATGAGACACTATTAGAAAAACTGCATCGGATATCAAGTGTTAGGCCTTGAAAAAGTTGCTTCTGGACGAGGTCTTTAAACGACTCTGCTGCAACTTGCATGTTGTCTGTTGAGGTGTACAGTCCAATTTACACCTGGCATAGCACTGGATGACTAAACCACTCATTACTGAATTTCTCATTTCTTCTTAACATTAGAGAATGTGCTGAATACAACACATTCTTTTTAAACTTTCATTCCAATGAAATTTTTAATTGAGGCTCCCTCAAAACTTTGAGATATTACATGACCTTTTTGGGGCGACTTTTAGTGATAACCTTGGGAGAATTTCCTGATCATTTTAGGCGGGATTTTGATAAAGAAAAATAACAATTTTGCACATTAATACCAATTTGAAAGCTTACTTTTGATTGTCAGTCATATTCCCAGAGGATTTTGGCAAAGAAAATGTTAACTCTCTATTAAACTATTGCACTTTTGACTTTTTTTTTAAGTAATTCGGATTCAATATAATTGAGATTTAGAGGTGGTTTTCTCGTAGTCACACTTGCACTTGAGAAATGACCACGAGGCAGAAAGTTTATCGTGTGAAACCGTTTAAATCCAGACGAGAACTGACTATATTGTCGCTTTGCCTCTGCGGAACGCAATTCAATTCTCACTTTATAGTCCATACAAATGAATAACACATGCACTTATCAATTATGCTTACACTGGAGTGCCGTCTTCAACGACATACACATTTCAGTACCCAGCACTTTTCATGTTACATGAGAAAAATTAAAAGATAGAAATCCTAATTAGAAAGAATAAGTGATAAAAAAAAATAATTCATATTTAACAACGTCTTTAAAATTTGATCTTATAATGTTAAGAAATTCAATGTCAAATGACAGTATTATAATGCACAAGAGCATATAATTCCATATGAACGTAAAACTAACAATGAAAATAGTAATTTTAATTCTCGATCTCTCAAAGAAAACTTTATGAGTGAACCTAGGCCAAAATGCGACTAGCTGAAAATTTCGAAATTCAATACCTTCCAAGATAAAAGAAACAGAGTTTCAAAACTTCAAAAAATTAAGGAAAAAAAATTAAAATTTTCCCTCCAAAAATTTTTAATCAAAAATGTAGGGGAAAGTGACCATGCTTGATACTGTAAAATGATGTCCAAGGTTTGTGATTATTTTCTGATTAACACACAAACCGAAGCGATTCTTCCACTATGACAAAAAAATGTCTCACTTATTAGGTTCATAATCCAACCTCAAATAGTTCTTGGAAATCCTTAGATTTTCCTCAAGAAGAAAATGGAAATTCAGTAGCGATTTTTATACAAGTTGGGTCCGGGGCCTTCCTGTATAATAATTGATTCGACAATTCGGAGGCCCATTTTCACTGCAAAAAATTCACCGGATACAAAAAATTGCACATCAATATTTAGACGGAACTCTAATCTATCTGCTTAAGTTGTTTGTAAGACTGGTTATTAGTTTTAAAATCACTTTTATGTAATTTTTCTAAGCCATGTTTTTATGACATTAGGGCGCTAGCGAAATCCATTTTTTCACTTTGAGTCCATGAAAATGTCATTCTGCAACCTTAAAATTCAGGCAACAGGGTTGAAGATTATGTCAATTGTCGATAAAATTGGCGGATTGCAATATGTGTAATTATGAAATAATTACATCTAATGATATAGTTGTCACATTAAAATTATCATTCATGGACCCTTCTTAAAATATAGGATGGACACAAGTAGAATTTATGAATTTGTTACCACCCACAAAAACAGTGTCCACCAAGTAAAAATATTTTTACATAAATATTAGTACTGATGACCCCTCTATGTGCCTATGATAGTAGTTTTCGTGAACAGCGACATTAATTAAGAAATACTTATGAAATATCATGTATCGAAATTACATGGGTTCTTTTAAGTACCATTTTTTACCGAACGTGCTTTATAGGGATTTCAGAGTGCAGATTGAACCCAGTTTCTGTTTTAATCTTAAATAAGGTAAAGTGCCCTCAAGTCGACCGGTTCCTCGATTCGAATGGTAGAGTTATTTATTCATTTTATTCATATTTGCACTAATATTTGGCGTATGATCTAACATTGATAGGTCAATTATTCCATAAATAAACACGATTCAGTGACAATTTTATAGAAATTCACCATTAAAACATACAAATATTGACCACCGGTCGAGCCGAGGAACCGGTCGACTCGAGGGCACTTTACCTTAACAAGCAATTTTTGTTTCTTTTTAAAACCTATAATGGGGCACTTGCATTTGATATCTAATTTAAGTCGAATTTTTGCATAAACCTTGTTTGACAATTAGAGAAGTTATGCCATATGGTTGTTGTCTGAAAACCGCCTTACGATAGAGGCCAAGCGGTTTCAGATAGAAACCCAGATGTTCGAATTGTTCGGAAACTTTCCTCTCTTTAAGTAGAACCTACGATGAAAAAGCGATATTTTATTGTTTTTTTTAATTCTTTACTACCTTTTTCCAATTTTTTAAAGACTAAGTAAAGGATGAACAACAAATTAATATTCAGAAATTGTGTTTTATATTTTCGAATATCAAAACTCCAAGTAAAACAAACAGTACTTGGGTTGAGGTAGCTTATACGACTTATTTGTGTACGCGGTGTACGCATTTCGTCCATTAATTACATTTACATTCTAACTTTTCTAACATTTTTTAGTATCGAATATTAAACAGTTTAAGGAATTTTAAGAAAACTGAGGTGATCGTCAGTCGGTCATTGTTAAGACAAAGTAAATTATACTTTACACAGAATGATGACTAAGAATTACAAATTGCTGAATATAACTGATGTATTACACAAGGGGGAAGTGGTGCACTTTTGAAATGGGGCAGCTTCGTAATTAGTCTTTTTTCTTCTATTTTTAAATAAAATTGAGCTTAATTCTGGTTATATCATGGCAAGATCAATTTTGCCCAACGCACAATAACTTTTGTTCAGTAAACATGTTTTTAACATTTCATTGAGAGTGAGTGAGATCTAGATCTAGTCATCTCGCTCATTCTCATGGGGAAATTTTAAAAACATGTTTACAAACAAAAGTTATTGTACGCTGGTCATTTCATTTCAAAATAGACTAAACAAGCTTTATTTTAAAGCTGCCTCAATTCAAAGATGCCCCAGTTCCCTCTAAGATTTGATTACCGTATTTAATTTAAATTTATAATCCAGAATCTATTTTCAACAAGCTTAGAAGATCGAGCATTGTACGAAGTCCAACCCTCCTTCTACCAATTTTATCAAATAATGTTAGTGTGTTTATAATTCAAACACAAACATTCCCAATTAAATAATAAAGTTATATGGAAATTGCAGGCAAATATTTTACCGGGAAGAGCGAACTTTTTAATTATTGCTGTAATTCCCCTTGCTTGACCTGCCTGCAATTAAAATGATTTGCAAATGTTCTTAAATAATTTCTGTTATTAAGTGGTGATCTGAGGAAAAGGTGAATCGGGTGAATCACACGAATCAAACAACTCACAGTCACAACAGTTTTGGCGGGAAATTAATGCCGCCAAAACACTTTCTATTTTTTCCGCAGTGTGCGCTGATGTCGATTGAACAGATGATTGTCATTGTACTGACATTTCAAAACAAAAAAAAAGTGTTTTAGTGAAAATTCCTGAAATTTAGTGAAAATCCCTGTGTTTCCTGTGCATTTTACCAATGTGTTCTGTGTAATTGTGACTGAGACATTAAGATGTCGTGTGAGATAAAGCCTCTTGCAAGGATAATAGACTATGAACAAGTTCAAGAGTTGCTTGGACTTGGCTCAGGTAATTTTCACTATTTTCATCAAAAGTTTTCTATTTCGCTAACTTTCTGGAGTTTTCAGAGGATTCCTGGCTTAATGCTGTGCATTTGTCATTCTCCCCTACCGGGGAGATGCTGGTATTTGGTCATGGTTCCAAGCTCATCTTCTTAACATCGAGATGGGACAACGACTTAGGGCAGAATTCTTATTCAATCTCATGGACGGGAGAATTGGATAATCCCAACGATATTGTCACATCTGTCCTTTGTCTTCCGGTCATGGCGCTGAGTACATCATCCCAAGTGAGTCTCCTGTCGGACTATTTGTATGCAGACAGGGTGAAAGGGAAAGGGAAGTGGAAAAGACTCTGCGGAATGCTCGAACTCATGAATTTAATCCGATATTCTACGAAAAACGATTCCTGAAATCATTGGGATCTTGTAAATTGACAATAATTTTTATCTATTTCCGACAGCTTACTAAACTGAATTTCCCTTCGAGAGTACAAATCGATAGCTCCAGAGGTGTCGATAAATTAATTATCGACACTAGCGAGATAACATGCAAGTTATCATCTCGATCACCCATAATCGACACTCGATACTAGCGATGCATCGCCATGGGACAGTTATAATTTCACCCCAGAAATGCATTTTTTTAATGATACACATTCTCTTAAAGATTTTAATAGCAGCGAGTACTCAACTCTAGCCCAGGAAATATATATTCAGAGGAACGAAGTACTTATGATGGACAAGTACACCGATGTCAGGCATTGCCTCATCGCGAGTTAGAAAACAGGTTGTCTCCTATAGAGAGATATTAAATGCTCTGAATGAATCCAGGAATACTTCATGGTCATAGGCCATTCAGAGTTTCACTTGAGGACGCACAAGAGGCAAGACTCGAATTGTGGAGGGATGCATTCCCTCCAAATTTGATTGTTGAAATTGTTGAACAAAGACTGTCCAACGTAGTGAACGCCAATAGCTAAAAGATTTTTAGTAATACATTAAAATACCAGTGAAAAAAGTCCCAAATAAATATTTAAGTGGCAAAGTGTAATTGTTAGCAGACGAAAGACGAAATTTCAAATTGTAAAACGACTTTAATTGACCCACTGAGGAAGATCCACACCCATGGGCGTACCCAGCTAGGGGCAGGGGGGGCAGCTGCCCCCCCCCCTAGAAGCGTCAAAAAAAATCAAAAGCAAGTGAAAAGTAAAAAAAATATATATATTTATTCAGCAAAAAATTTTAGTTTGGCCAGTAAAAAAATCCAAATTTTTCCAAAAATTGGCCTAATTTTTCAATTCATAAAGATCGAAACTTTCATGAAAATTCTATTGCTTTTAAAGTTGTAAATTTAGTCACTTCTCAAATTTGATGTTTTACTGCTCATTTGTAGAAGGTCAATACAAAAATGAACTTATAAAAACTCAAAAACTTAAAAGCCCAATGGGAAGGAAGGCAGGACAAGGCTTTTGTCCGTACTGTTCAAGAATTAAAAAAAAGTGTAAAAATGGGCAAATATTTCGTAATTATTTTTGCTTTCTTTTTCTAACGTAATTTCAGTAATAAATTTATTCAGTAATATATTTTTCGAAAAGAAGGAAGTTGTCACGTAATCTTTTTCACATATTTAAAGGATATTTTAGAATTTATAACGAAAGCCTAAAAATCCACAGAGAAAGTAAAAATATAGTGTTGGAATATGTTTTAGAAAAGTCGTCCTTGAGTCTTCTAAAAATCGTATATTTTGGCACTAACGGTTGACCATATGGGAAGATATCAAGTTCATAAAATGATTCTACCGATTATTTTTAATAATCTTCTTCTTAATGGCCTATACTATACACATTGGGAACTGTTTTCGTCAAAAATTGCATTTTTGACAGAATTGTGACATTTCCACCTAGTGCAGAAAATTTCCTTCTAAAAAGCATTTGTTTTTTTTTTTTTTTTTTTTGAAAATGGCTCTCAATGTAGAGGCCTTAAGAAAGACATCGTAAAAACTTGTCGTGATGGACCTCTAATTTCCTCGGAGGATATGTTTAAGAAAAAGCACCAAGGACTCCGAAAGTTTATTTGAAGCCATCAAATGGAGCAGTCAGACGAGAAATTTAAGAATATGTAATTAAAAGCTGAGGTCGTATATTGACTTTGAACTTTGATCTGTTGAGGGGCTATGCGGGTCAAAAAGGCTGAAAATAGCATATTTTCTAACTTTTTTTCTCAACATAATAAAACTTTTATTTAGTTCAATCTTCTAGGCAAAAAAAATCATAACATTTAAACAATTTTTTTAACTTTTTTTTTTAAAGAAGAAAAATTTCGGCCGATAGGACTTGATTGTCGGAAACGTTTATTGAAAAAACTTACTTTTCGTTAGTAACAATTACATAGAGTAGATTCATCTGACCCTAAAAACCGTTTTTTTCCTGTTAGCAGATGAGTTAAACCCGTACTTGAACTTGAGGACTTTTCAAAGAAAGATTAAATTGGGTTTTTGGGAAAATTTAATACATAAATAATTTTCGACGTATTTTTGTTTCGTCTTGCAAAATAAATTGTTATTAAAGCAACAAAAAATCCATGGTTCAAGTTAGTTTATCTCATAGTCTAATAGGAAATATTTTTGTTTTTTTTTGGCGTTAAATTAATCCACACTGAGTTATCGTGACTTCCGAAAAGTTTTCTCAAAAAAACTTTTCCAAAAATTAGGTGCCAAGTTCCAAGGAGTAAAGGTTAAATAAAAATTTTAAAAAATTCAGTTCAAATGTTGTATTTATACTTACTCAAGGGCTTTAATTGAAATAATTTTATTACGTTGACAAAAATGAAAGAAAACATGCTGTTATTAGGCTGCGTGATCCATGTAACCCCTTAAGGTGTTACGTAGGTCAAACCGACTAAAAAAAGCATACTTTTCTCTAATATTTTTACAACATAATAGAAAGTTTATTTAATTCAAGCTCTTAGGCATATAAAAGCATAACATTTAAAGTATATTTTCTGTAATTTTCTTTTAAAAATTCAGCTGTAGGGATCTGATTTTCGGAAATCGGAAATCTTTTTGAAAGAAAAATACTTTTCGATGGACAAAATTTCTTGAAATAAATTCATCCGAAATCCAAAAACCAAATATTTCCTGTTAGCTAATGAGTCGAACCAGTCCTTGATCATCATCATCATTGTCATTTTCAACAGCATATCCTTATTGAAGTTGCGTCCTTGAACGAATGGAATTTTTGAAGTATTTTACACCATGTTTCGTTTTAGAGAATAAGTTATGATCAAGCATAAAATCCTTCGTTCAAGGACTAGTTTAATTCATCACCTAACAGGAAATATTAACGTTTTTAATATTAGAAAACATAGCTGAATTTTGATTTTTTTTAAAATTAAAATGCAGAAAATATAGTATATAAATCTTTTTCTTTTTATTCCTAAGAACTTGAATTATTTTTTTTTTATTATGCTGGAAAAGAAATTTGGAAAAAAATTCTGTTTATTAGTCTTAAGTTAAATTTCGTTAAATAATAATGACAAAGCTGGAAATTTTCAGAAGCATATTATTAATTCTCTAAAGACTGATAGTCCTTTTGCCTTGAAGGGTTTCACAAAACGAAATATTAAGACTAATGTTCCATATTAAGTTTAAAAAAAATAGAAGCTTCAAAACACTATTTAATGTTTTTGTATAGGCTTATTATTATCAGAAATTAATAAATATGGGTGTAATAGTAAAAATACACTGTGTTCTACGGATCGGAAGGCGCTTTATCAGATGTTTCACGGGTAGTTGATTCTATAGAGTAAATATGAACTAACGGAATGCATTCTTGCTGTAGTTATTTGGTAAAAAGTTGCGAATAATTTCTAAAAATTAATTTTATTTTTGGCCAATAATATGGGAGACAATGCACTGGTCCGAGGAACACTGATGATCGTTCCTTAACCAATGCCTACAAATTGGGCATAGGCTAATCTCTCTTGAAAAGTAAAACCAGTTTGTATATATATATATATATATATATATATATATATATATATATAGATACTTTTTATCTCATTTTATTTTTAATGTTTTTAAGAGAAAGAAACTAATCAATTAAAATGCCATGAGGTTAAAAGAGCTTTATGAGAAATGCGTACTTTCATAAAAATTAAACTAAATTACGTACGTACTACGTACAATATTATGAATTTTATAAAAGATTTTTAACTTTTTCACCCATTCGTCCATTCCGATAATGTATTAGAAATCCTATCCTAGAGCTAAATGTTCATATTTTGGAATTACTAGCTCCATATCTCAACCCTTTAAGGACGAGACACTTTTTCACTTACTATAACGTCAGCTAAATCAGCATTGGTCGTAACTTCCTTTTGAGAACTTTTCAGGAGATGATATTTTCAGTTAAGCCATTGTCTTTAGATCCAAAGACAATTGTTCAGCTTTATTTTTCTTTAAAATGAGCCCCGAATGCGATACTTTAGACTCAAAATAATAAAAGTGACACTAATAAACTGTAAGTTAACTCGAGAAAATCTTTATAATATGATTTAAAACCTGAGATATTGAGATATATGTCAGAAGAAACACAATAAAATTTTATAATACCGTAACTTCCAATGTATGGAGATCTTGGAAGTTACGATAAATTTTCTAAAATGCATTATATCAATTTTAAATTACTCCAGTGATAAAAAGTGCCTGTATTTGACTAAATTGGTCAATTAAACTGTTATTCCTGTCCTTAACACTAAACCTACCGACCGTTTTTGGTCGTTTTTTCGGTCAAATGACAAACCGCGGCAGGGTAGGATACTCAACAAATTTATCTTGGAAAAGAGCAAAAAATTAAAATTTAAACATTGAAAAATAAATGACATGCATATTTTAGGAAATTCATAAAATTTGATAGTGACATTGTGCCGTTTAAATATGTGATAATTTTAAACCGGTCAATTTGACCGGGTCTTGGTAGGTTTAGTGTTAAAATCATAAATTTTAACACTAAAATGCGCCCCTGTGTTTCTATTGTTTTGAATTAATGACAGATGGACAAGGGTTTTTTCTCACTTTTCTCTCACAAATATTGAATTAAAATGATTTAATATCGCATGATTAGCCCTGTCTTTGGATATTTGAAAAAGTATGTGAACGTTTTGTTGAGAAATATTACAATTTTGCTGCAAATTACGTGCCACGCCAACGGGCAAAAGAAGTCACGGCAAATGCTGATTAGAGAAAATTTTGTATGAAAATTTGTCGTAAGTTCCCCAAAAATGGATGTTAAGACAAATTCTGATAATTTTTTATTAATTAAGGGCACTTACGACAATTTTTGTTGAAAAAAATTTTTATTCGGCTTGTAAAAGTTTCTTTTTCTCAAATACGTTTAATAAACAAAATTACGCCGATTATAAATATGTATATATCTCAAGATCGCAAAAATAAAGTTACGACAAATGCTGATTTAACTGACGATAAATAAACAAAAAATCAAACCGATAAACAAAATCAATGAGCCGTGTGATGTTGGCCCAAAATTCGCGGCACCAGATGTCGCTCAGATTGAGCAACAGTGACCAACGACATAGGGGGAAGTGAGGCACCTTTGCAATAGGAACTTTGAAATGCATTTTTCTCGCTTTTATGTGGGGCTGAGCCTCTTCATACTTTTATGATAAAATGCCTTTACCTACACCATTGGTAATAAATGAATGATTCCAGTTCTTAGATTTTAGGATCTAAATCTAAAACCAATTTTCCAAAATCAGTCTGAAAATGTAATTTTGTTCCCGAAGTTTTAGGTAATTTTCTTCACTCTAACAATCACTACCGAAAAAAGGACTGCCACAGAGGATAATACGATTGGCACACTGGTATCCCAAGAAGTTTTTTTTTCCTATGGCATTCTAAAGTTATGTTTTGCTCCAAAAAGTTAGAAAAAGTGATTTCTGTAACCCCCAATTTTTGACTCCCTCGTCCTTCTTTAAAAAGGCTTAAAATATGCGTAAAATATTTTTACAAAAATTTGATTCCAGCAAAGCTTAAATTTAAAAATTAGTGATAAATTTTTGAAGATATCCCTTGGGGCAGCTTTGAAATAAAAAATAGGGTTCCTTTGAAACACTGCTGGCAAGACTATTTTGAAGTGAGACCTTCCTTCGCGGAGTCCAAAACACAAACACACAAAAAATTCTAGTGCTGAATTCCTTTTAATTTTCTCGTTAGGATTTTAATATAGACCTTCGACAAACTTATCAAATTCCTCATATTCTTATCTTTCACTCCTGCTGTCATTGAAGCCGTCACTTAAGGTGTTGACGTATTGAGAGGAGCTGTGCCTGTGAACACGCACTTACTAGGCAGTCGAGGCAGTCTATCGTTGCCTTTTGTTGAGTGCAATAGGTTTACGCAAAGGTGCAGCCCTCTAATGGGTAACGATAATTCTACCGCGAATATCGGAATTTGCATGGTGGCTCATCATGATTTAATGAATAATAATCGTCTCATTTAGTAATCCTTTTTTCCCTAAGACGTGTTACTTTAGTCACACCTGAACTTTCTATTTAGAGCTCAGCTGATTGGACACTGATCTGCGTGGGTTTATCGTCCGGATTTGTGCAGTTCTACCTCGACTTTGGAGCAGTTCTCTACTCGCAGCAGTTTCATACCGAACCCATTCAGGCCATCAAGGCTCAGAGTGGCAAGAGATCCAACGAAGAAATCCACATATTCTACACATCCTGTGTATGTATCGTTCAGGGTGTTCACCTGTTTCAGGTCCTGCGAACTCTGCGTCAGCAGCACTTCAAGAATCACACCAATTCCACTGATCAGCTCCTTGAAAGTATTCCTTATAGAAAATGGGGATACGGTGGCAAGTGTGCTGCAATTAATGATGCTGTGGTCGTGGGAAGTCAAATGACTTGTGCTTTTGATCATCTTATGAACACATGCCTGGAGGGTGGATACTATGCCAAGTACCGAAGTACTCCGTCACAGAATTCGCTGGTCCTGACCACCGGAACTAATCCCTATGTAACGTTCCATTACGCCAAGGAGGGCTTTGTGCAACCCGTTTTGGCGGATGTTGCTCGAGCTGTAGCCAGTAAAATAAAGTCCGCTCTGCCGGGCTGGCTCACTGGGAAGCAACCCAGTCTATCTGAAAGCCAGACCCCACCTCCTGTGCCCTCTGAAACCATGTTCTGTCGCTTTGGTTTATGTGATTTGCAGCGAAATGCTACGGCAATTTGGCTGGCCCCAGGTAATCAATTAGCAGCCGTTGCAGACATTCTTGGTAGAATCGTAATCGTTGACTGCCTAAGAGGTTTGGCCCTGAGGATATTCAAGGGATACCGGGAAGCTCAATGCAGCTTTATTGAGGTTGTTGAAAAAGTACCCAAAAGTTCTGCTCCAAATCCTGTCAAATCACGTCGGGCGATCTTTCTTGTAATCTTGGCACCTCGGCGAGGAGTTCTGGAGATCTGGCCTCTGCAGAAAGGTCCCAAAGTGGCGGCATTTGTGGCGTCCAAGCACAGTCAACTATTGTACACACCTCATGGACTTATGGGATTCACCACAGGCGCTAGACCAAAGTATACTAGCCAAACGTGTCTTTTCCTTGATCCGATCGATCACTCTGTTAAAGAAATCACCATTCCCTTCCATTGTGCGCTTACGGACTCCAATTCCAAATGTGCTAAGGACCTGCACTTGCTGAAGCGACTCAAAATGACTTTGAGGTCTGGAGATCTTTCAGAACATTTCTTCAGCGACATATCTACAATTTGTCAAACCATCCAAACCGTCGAATTTCAACTTCAGAGTCTCTATATGGTGATCAATTCGAAGAAGCTTACACCAAGCATTCTTCAATTAGCTGTAACTGCTTTCCTAAAGTCCCACGAAAACCAGGAAGAAGCAGGTGCAACCAATAGAATTGAAGGTGATCTAAGTGTCAATTCCAGTCATCATCTGATGATAATGTGCAAGAACTACCAAAAACTACTTGACTTCTATGCCTACCTCCATGATCCTGAGGGTTTCACGTCCGAAGATAAGAATGAAGACGCTAACAGAGCTCCCAATGATGTTGAAAAGATCTCTCTAAGTGCTGCAGAACTAGATACAATTCAGAAACTTCTGGATCTTGCTACAATAAGTACCAACTGTGAACTATCTACTCCTAGAGTTAAGTTCAGTGAAAAAGACATATCTAAGAATGCCTTTGCGAACTTTCTCTCTGTACTAAATGTCTCTACTGCTGATGGAATCGGAATTCGTCAGGATAAAGAAGAAAACTTCCACGAAGCTGGTGAAGCTATCTTCTCGAGCTTTCTGGATAGAGGAGTATCCTTGAGGCAGTTTGCTGAAGTAGCTGGTAAAAGCTCAGTAGTTTGTGATGATCTTCTTAAACTGCTTCTGGCTTACTGGCTGCATAAGGACTTCAAATACAGCCGAAGCGATGAATTGTTTGAAGATCTAACGCGTTTCTCTAGCATTATTCGACAAATATGCAAGCTAGCAGAAGACAGAGTCAATTACCACTATAATTCCTTATGTGTCTGGTGGCAGAACGTCAGAGAGGTTTTACTGGAGAGTCCTAATGCAATGAGGGGTCTTCTGGCAGCAATTATTTGTCGCAATGTTGCGTTACAGGTTAATAGTGACAGTCCTTCAGATGAAGAGAACTGGGAGAAAGTGTCCCAGGAAGCTTGCCAATGGATGCTACTAATCGGAAAACTCGATGATATCTCCATTTTAGGCACAATCCTCCAGACTCCTATTAAATGTGAGAGTCCCGTCCTACCCCTTATTAAGTATGAAAACCCTCATGTAAGCCTCAAACTAATCGTTAACGGAGGCAAAGGGGTCGTTGTGGAGTTAGTTGCTAAATGGATTGCAGCTTCTGGTATTGATGTTAAGTTGCTAGTCGAAGAGGAAACAGGAGATGCAGGTGAAGCTAAAAAATCCTTTTACAGCGAACATACTCCCAAATCTGAAGATTTAATGAAAGACGAAGTTAAGCCGATGGATACTTCTGAGAATAAAGAGCCACTGCTGACCCATTTAGCTACACTTAGAGAGCATTTTCCGTTCAGCCTTCAGTCATCCGTACTGCTGGCGCAGATGGCATGGGAGTATATGTGCTTTTGGAGCAAAAATCTTCCTGCTTTGAATTACTTAGTTGCAGGATTAGAGTGCCTGAAGAGCATTAGTCAGAAGGATTGGGCAATAAAACATGGTTTGTGTGTGATGATATGGAATGCGCATTTGAAGATCCCTCTGGAGGCCATAAAGAAGCTGATAAATAAGGTGGGGAGACTACCGAAAGAGAAACTCTGCCTTCAGAGCATTGGCATGTCAGATACTATTGTACCAGAATTCCTCGAGCACTGTTCTACATTTCTCGATCATTTTGCTGAGAGCGTGGAAAATGACAAGGTTGACCTAAAATATGAGGAACTACTCCAAGAAGGACCAATCCCCCTCACACTATTGGCTCTACAGCAAAATGTTGCTAACATCATCCTCATCAATCTTCATCGAGAACTCAATGAAGTTATGCATTTGATAGCGTTCTTCAACATTAAGTATTCCAAACCTGTTCAGACCCTTTTCGATGCCATGTGCAATGCTGCTTTCTTCAAAGAAATCAATCGTGAACTGAATGCACCACTGCCACCTACAAATCCAATTCAACAGGAAACGAGATTTGAATTCCTGTCCCGGATTGTAACGGCTTCCGTTGATCTTATAAGAGTTGACGCTACGGAGATTTACCTCGTTGAACACATAGCTTGGGTGACCAAAACGGAAAACCTGGCTACGAAGTGGCAAGTTGATAAGAATAAACTGAAGAAGCATCAAATTGTGGAACTTTATGCTAGTGGATGGGATTCATATGCTGAGGAACTTATTGAAGGAGTGACAGAAACGCAGGATTTGGGAATACTTCTGTTGGAGATTGCAGGAAGGCGTCTTCTGCTGTTCCCCAAAGTGTCTCCAATCAACAAACAAGGAGCTTTTGGCACTCAACTTGCAGATTATTTAGATTCTTTGGTAGGTTTTTACCTTTGGGATCTCGAGAAATTAATGTAAATTATTCAAGGAAGTTCACTGGGATCCATAAAAGTTTCTAATGTTTTGAGCTGTATTATAAATGAAAGTTAATCAAGTGAGATCGTCTCAAAACGATCTAAAGTCACATTTAGGCTGTGTGGATGTTGTCAGAACGTCCGGCCTAAAACTTTAAAGCGAAAAAGAAGAAGTATTATTGCAATTACAAAGTTTCTATTCATTTAAAATTGCTTTTTTCCATTTAATTATAATCTTACTGACACTTCTTCTGAAAGTAAATGTAATTAAAAGCATCAGAATATGTAAAATTTAAATGCAGTAAAAGTGTATTTTCGATACATGCCATGACTTGACACGTGATAACCTGTTTTAGAGGGTTATGTTAATATAACATTTGATATGTTTCCACGTCTCTTCAATATGGAAACATGTCAATGTCTACAACGCTACAACGAAACTTAGTAAAGGTGGCACAGGTACCACGAAACGATCAATCTCGTTAAAAAAAATGGCGCCACTAAACAGTTCAAAAGATAGAAACATTTTTCCAAAATGATAGAAAGATCTAAGATATATAGTTAAACAAATGAATAAATCTTCTTTAGAATTTATAATAATTTATTAAATAACGCTTTTGTTTATAAAGAAAATTCTAATAAATTAAATGAAATAATTTTTATCTACAGTACATTAAACACACGTGGCCACAAGTACGACAGAATCCCGATGATATATCATTTGAGAGACTAATTGAGCTCTGCACTAAAGTGTTCAATTGCCTGTGCCAGAAGGATTCCAGAGAGTTGCGAATTGCTGGAGAGCTCTTTGATGCCTGCATGACGATTCGCGAGAATGGAATGATTGAGAGTAGTTAATTATTCCAACTTTAGGTGATGTATTCCTGCAAATTGGTGCTCTTATTAGATGTTTCACAGCCAAAATGGAGAGACGATGAAAATGTTATGTAGATTCAGTATGATGCACATTAAATTGACTCACGATGATGTTTAATTGTGTTTAAATGACTATTTTGCTATGAAGTCCCTCATGCATTTCTTGTGCTTGGCTTTTAGCAGCAGTTCTGGCATCTTTGGACGCTCAATTTCCACGATAGGATGAATATGGAGGTGAATGTAGACGGGAATCTTAAAGAATTCAATTCTATTGTAAATTTTAATTGGTAATCGAAAAGATGAATCTACTAACGTAGGAAAAAGAGGTGTCCATCAAGGGTTTTAGGTGAGGCCTTCCTCTTGGTGGAAGACGAAAATTCTTCCCTAAAATCGGTTCTGGAAGCCTCTCTCCATATACTTCGAACTCTCCGTTTTCTCCAGAAGATTTCAGGCATCCTTCATAATCCACTCGAGATTCCTGGCACCGAAGATCGATTGTTAATGAATGGCAGAGGGAGGATTTTCTCCTTGACACTCTTCCCCAGGATGATTCCAAACTCTTTGTCATCCCTTTTTTTCTGAAATGTGAACAAACAAATAGATACTGATGGTTGGAATTCGCGCAAGCAACTGACTTCCCGTGCAAACATTTCAACTATTCAACCCTTTTATTCTTCCTCATCCTTGGAACTCTAAACAACAACAAAAAAACTCGCGTTTTCTTTTATTGCCACATGTCGATGACATAAATTTACATTTTTTCTGCTTTGGCGGTTTTTTTTTCTTTTGTGGTCTCTTACCCCATCCCCAAATGAACCTATCGATATGGCTTTGAGGGGATGTTTATTGATTTGTTCCGCATTAAATTTGTGATTTTGTGAAAATTCCTTTGACTTTTCTAGTTCAAGGAAACGATGCAATTCAATTATCTTGGAGGGGAGCTTGTGTCCCACTATAACCGTGACCTGAAGAGTCCCTAAAATTCTTTAAGATTTTTTTCTATTATTTTTTCATGATTTTTTCTGAGGTCATTGCAAATGTGCAAGTAAAAGTGACATTTGGCGGGAAAACTCACAAAATATCGATGTGGCGTTAATAAAAAAAAAATTGCATGCAAATAATTTGCTGAAACAAAGAAAAAAAGCAAGATAAATATCTCAATTTCATGTTTGAACAATCGTGATATCACGTCTCAGAAAAATGTGGTCACCAAAAGAGACTTTTATGGAAAATTGTTGACTTTAGGAAATTAGGATATTTTTTTCTATAGCAAAAGAGAGACATCATGACACGCCAGGACAATAAAAGTTGCTTATAAATCGAATTCCATGGAAAGGAAAAGAGCATTTCTTTGGATATAATGTACATATGTACATATCTGCATTCTTTTGTATGTTATAACACCACATTAGTTCGTGTGACATCAATATATTCTTCCTTTCTAGCACGTAAAGTAAATTATTTTCTCATTTTGTACTGAGAAAAATTATAAATTATACGCACAATGAGCTGATTGTACTATTGAGCGATATATGTTATTTTAAGGTAGATCCTTAATTTCGCTGAAAAAAATAAATCACTTTTCGGCAATGCTTTGGGCAGAATCACATTGACAGTAAAATTCTCATGCACCTGTATTTCGTTAATTTACGCATTTTCATTGCAATTCTTACGCAAATCCTCGATTACCGTATTACCTTATCTCATACTCGGTGGCACCAAGTGAAAATCATATAAGAAAACTGAAGAAATAAAACGAAAATACAATAAACGGTGAGCAAAAAAAAACTACGATTAATGTCTCTTACGGTTTTTTGCTCACCGTTTTTCGAATTTTCGTTTTATTTCTTTAATTTTGTTATATTATTTTTACTTAGTGCCATCGAGTATGAGATAAAGGTAATACGATAATAGAAAATTTGCATAAGAATTGCAATGACAATGCGGAAATTAACGAAATACGGTGAGGTTACAGCGAGCATTTTATTGTAAATGTGATTCTGCCCAAAAAAAAACAAAAAAAATATTATCTTCTTCTGAATAACTCATCCCCTATGGCATGCATCAAGCTCAACTTTTAGTATGTTATAGCTGGGTGTAAAAATGTTCGTTTAAAATAAAACATAATACCACGGACCCCCTAACTCGAGCTATATGGGGTCAAAAACTTATTTTTAAAATAGCCGCCTCCGATTACAATTGCCAGAATTTGAAAGATTTTGGTAATTTGAAAAGCTCTCGTTAAATTCTACAACGACACAACTACCTCATGTTTATTAGTGCCCCAGTCTCCCCTAAGGTACTACAGTAGACTCTCGCTAATTCGGCTCTTTTAAGATCGGCCTACTTTTTAATTCGGGCAGCAGTTAAATTTGAAAAAAGTTTGATGACATTTTTCAAGTTTGATTATGATTATCAAATGAGGCAAATATGCTCAAATTTGCCATTGGCTAGACCAGGGCAGAGGATTCTCATACATTTTCCGTACAAAAATGTGGTATATTTTTTCTCAAGTGGTTTTTTAGTTTTAGTATAAAACCAAATGCAATCATTTTAAAACTTTTACCAAATGAAAGAGTATCAATAATGTCTATCTATCGTGCTCTTAAAATTTTATATTGAATTTTGTTATGAATTATATTTGTACTAAATTTTCGGCATATACGGTCTGTGAACCAAGGTTTCTGAGGTTTACTTGGGGATACCAATAATAAACATATTATTATTATTATGTTATTAGCACAAAATTTATAATGATTGCACGAGGATAACAATTCCTAAAACCTATATGAAAAAGACGTAAAATTCGCAATTTTTTGAATTTTTCTGACAAAGTTTCTATTTGTAACAACAGTAAAATTTTAAATTTAGTAAAAATATATTATCTGTATATGTGGCTACCATTTCGTGTTTTATTTATTTTTGTGGGATCTAAAGCTTTAAAATTATAAAGAATTTAAGAAAAATATACCATTTGTGAATTAAAATGATTAAAATGCTCTATCCGTTAGTTAATCATCCTAGGGTTAGACTTAGTTTTGATGTGATTTTGAATTATTAAGGGATTTTCATAATATTCACAATATATTTGAGTACGTAAACTCAATATGTGTATGCAGATGAATAAAAAATCCTTGATTCTTCTAGAACATTACCGTTTAATGAAATTGCTTTAAATACTGTTCGAAAAGTTCTTAACACAAGACAAATATGATACGATTTGATACAGAACGATACAATTTGGACAGGGTTAACACAAATTAGAACAATGGGAATTTTACAATTTGGACAATACATATCGGTCTCTCCTTCTAAATACATATTGAATACGCGACTATTTTTGGCCTTTATTGCCAGAACCTTATGGAAACATATTGAGAAATTTAATCACAATCCAGTGAATGAGTGGAAAAGTATTGCCAATGCATTGCCAATGTCCCGCATATAACCGACCCATAGACAAATCTTAATCTTAGCACAACGGTTTCAAGACATAAAAAGACACAAAAATTACTATTATTTTGATATTATACATAACAAAGAAACAAGTGCATTGTATATTTGTCACTGTTATCACAAAAAGTTGTTTCCATCTCATATAAAAATGAGAAAGCTTCAATATTTATAATATTTATTTAAAAAAAAGTTAAAGTGTGGGTAAACATTTTAAGACCGTAAAATAAGTAAATTGTATTTACAGCAGAATCTTTTCTATAAAACAGAATAAACGATATATATATCTCAAAGATAAAAAAAAAATCTATTTTTGAAGAATTGAGGAGTTTTCATTTTTTAACTTTATAGAAAAAATCTTTAAAAAAAAAAACAATTTTTAATTCTAATGTTCAGTGGCAGAGCTAAAAAACGTATATTTAAAAATTAGTAGAAATACTTTAATTGGGAAATTATTATTTAAATTTAAAAATCTTCCGCACAAGATCGGATAAATTAGCGAAAAGCCATGGTTTGAACATCTAGGAAACAGTAGATTCCTACTAATTTGCAAAATTTTTCCATTCAATTTTTCTGAACAAAAAATAAAGAGTATTATAAAGCAGAGGCGTGCAAGAATCGTTGAAACCGAATAAACGTCAAATGAAACATGTACGTCAATGGTAAAAACGCTACCAGAACAAACTTATTTTGACGTTTATTCGGTTTCAACGGTTCTTGCACACCTCTGTTATAAAGTATTAGTCCAGGTCGTCCAGGTAAGTTATATATAAACAATTACATGAGAATAAAGTTGGCATTCTGATAAATAAAGAAATTTAAGCAACCACATAAACTTTAAATGAAACAGAATAGACATAGATCCTCATTTATTTTTTAAGGTTCCATTCCCTATCTATCATATAAAAATTTTTAGTGTGTCAAATTATTTTAACTTTCCCATTACCTTTTATTAACGACATAAATTCAAAGTTAAGAGACTGAGATAGAAAACATTGATGAAAAACAAATTCCAACCCAACCCTGCGGAGTTATCTCAACTCAACCATCAGCTGCAAAGTGACAGCAAGACGCAAAAAATCGAAAGGTCGCAATTTCGTATATATTTTGGTAAATTTCTTCACAATTTATCATATCTTTTGATTATAAATACCCGTGAGCAATACATTGGTTATTCTTCTTCATTGTGTAATAATAGACTTTGTGCTAAGTATTGTGGTTTACGAGAAAATTTAATAAGAGAATTTTTGATAATAAATCGTAGTTTTTCTGAAAGAATTTTTAAAGTAATAAATTTTACCAATAATCTTCTCTGTTGCATAATCTGAGGGGGTTTTGTTTATATATTTCATTAGAGTAGATTTTGTAGATTTCAATTAGAGCCACAAGATAGACCAGGAAGATTCCCACGAGGCGTGGTTGGAAAAAAGAAGAAAAAAGTGTCAGTGTCTTTTACTGTCATTCCAGAGGCCAAATTCGATGAACGATCCCAAACACCACAAGAACTTGGCCAACACGAAAATCACAAAAATGTCTGGGAAGGATAATGGAGCTCTTGAGCGTTTCTTCGGAGACATCTCTAAGGGGTCAGCCACAAAGCAAATTGTCATCGGAGCTGCTTCCGGATGGTAAGCTGACTTGATAATGAATCACAAATGTATATTAGACCGACAGGGTGGTTCATTCCTATTGTATCATTTATTTAAAAATTCAATATTGAAATTTTATCAAATATTCTGCCAAAAACACTTTGTTTACTCGAAGAAGGAGACATACCATTTTCGAAACATCGTATGAGAATCGAGATTAATAAACTTACTAAAATTATTCAATTCTGAATTACATGTATTATAACTACCCAGAAAAATCCTCAATTTAAATAAATATATTTTGCATTCCAGCTTCGTTGTCCTGGATTTACACTGATGCCTTCTAAGGCTATAGAGGGAAAAGTTAACTATTTGCTTATCTATAGGAGATATGAACGTCCCAAGCGAAAGAATCATTGAAAATTATTCCAAAATTCTCAGCCTTAAGGGCGTAAGGTGTAACCTTTACATTACAGTAAAAGGGAGCAGGAGCAGAAGCAGAACGTTGTCTCCCACCGACAATCAACAACGCCTGTAATTTTCCCGGGTTCAGAAGTTGATTGTATGAGGTCCATTGTAAGACCATTTTAAGAATAAGTCGCATCTGCCGCGGTAAAACAAGTATCAGGTGAATTGGGATCACCGAAGCTGTAAATTTGGACTATTCAAAAGTTATAGCCAGGTCATTAATGTAAATGGAAAAGAAAAGGAGGCCTAGCCATGTGACATCTCCATGGTCACAAAAAGCCAAGGCAATGCAAAAGTCTCGTAAAAGCATTTATACCATTCTATTAAACCATTTGACAAATCTCCGGAGTAGACCAGACTCAATCTGTGTCTTCCCCTCAGATTTTGTTGAAGGGAAAGCCTTCCTTCTGATGGTGACAAAAACTGGGTAACGTGATGGCAAGTCGACTTTTAGCTGAGATTCTTTACAATCGCAGCTTTTGTGGTCACAGGTGAAATCCGACCTCGTTAGATCGGGCCTAAATTTTGGATTTACACGTTTTGACACCCATAGATCACGAAAATCATATGCGCCAAAAAACGATTTTCGTGGACGTCCCGTCCTGTCCCGTCCGTCCGTCCGTCCCGTCCGTCGTATAACCACTTATAAGAGATATCCACAAGCGGTTTTCGGCAAAGGTTAAATATCGATAAGTGGCTAGAAGCTGGTGATGTCAGACCCATCCCCTCACCGCCTTTCCGCCATTTTGAAACACCCCCAGAATTTGTTTTTTCAATAATTCAGCCTCTAATGGCATCGATCGGGCTCAAATTTTAGTATGTTATAGCTGGGCCTAAGAACTTTCCATCGATACCAAATTTAACCCCCTCCGACCCGAGCTAGAGGGTATCAAAAACTGAATTTTTAAATGGTCATTTCTCCGGTTCTAATTATCGGATTTGGAAAAATTTTTGTGTTTTGGAAAGCTCTCGTGGAGTACTACAAACTCCATGACACGCTAACTTAATCCGATTTAATTGAAGGTCCGATTAATCGAAAAATCGATTTTCACTTAATCGATCTCGAATATTTCGAAAACTAGACGATGCTTTTTCTTTAAATTTTAGTATGTTGTAGCTGAGGTCGAGACCTTTCCAATGGTGGATCGCACTTCTCCCTCCATGTTCCCTGACCCGAGCTATAACCAAAAATGTCTTGATCGGACTGCATTTTTGGTGTTTCTGCAGCGGTTTTGATAAAAATTTAGTATATATTATATCTGAAATAAAATCTTTCTGACGATGGGTCCCATCCGTCTCTGCCCCAACCTACTGTACCCCGACCCTTAATATATCCAAATGAACCGGACTCTACCTTTAATGTTTATTAACCGATTTTAATGATCTGTTTGTTTTTCTTTTGCAAAATAATCCCATATGAATTTAAGTGGAAGTATATCAAGTTCGGAGTTGAAGGCGGCTTCAAATCCGTAGGCCACTTTCCAGGGGCTCGCAATCACCAAACAAATATTTTTATCGTCATTTTTACCGGATTTCATTAGAATGTGATAATTGAATTTGATCCTTTTTGGGTTTTACGACCAAATGGTTGAAACTTACGGTACTCCTTTCTTTGGCCTCGAGGTTTATTATCGGAGTCGCGGCCGTGAATATAGGATACTCAGGTGAGCAACCATGGTCTGTTGATTCTCCACAACTTCAGACAGATCTTCGGGATTGATTTAAAAACGATCCTAATTCAAGATTCTGAATTTGCTTTGGCCACATTCTCCAGGCCTGCCTCGAGCTCTATTTATTCTTACAATAAGCTTGCATAGCCTTTCTAGACATGACTAGTAGCTTCTCAACTCTTAGTTCTTCATGAACGGATACGTTCCTAACTCGATTTCTGAAGGTACCTTATAACTACCTACAACTTCATAACTGGAATGAATACAACCTTGAAAGCCGATAATTTAGCTTTTCGAGGTACACTATAATCAACGTTCAGCTGAATCTGCTACAGATTTTGTTTTGAAAGATACCATTCTGATCATTCTGATGCACCCTGTTTTTGTTTCCACTTGGATTAACTTAGACGTTTTTATTCATCACATGACTATTTTCTTCTAGGCTCACGGGATTTGTGACTGTCCGTGTGGGCAGATTGGTGGCAGTTGCAGTGGGTGGTAGTATCATCCTCCTGCAGATAGCCAATGAGCAGGGTTATATCAAAGTGAACTGGAATAAAGTGAATGCCAAAGTAGACAAATTGGCGGACAAAGTTGAAGAGACAGTTACTGGAGAAGGACCCAGATGGGTTGATAAAGTAAGTATCTCTATTCCTGGAGTTAATGCCCCTTCAGGACGAAACTCTCATCCTGAGTATTCTTGTAGGCAGCAGAAATCTACCGAACCCAGAAATACGCAGCAGTTGGTTTTATCGGTGGTTTTCTTGTTGGACTTGGGTTCTAAATCAGCTCAAATTGGGCACTTATAGCTAGGATATATATATTTTCGAATTTGTGTTTTGTGTTTCTCATGAAATAAACTTTCTGTTTCAATAAAATAAAAATAATTTTATCTTTTTTCTGCCTATGTCTAGTGAAGCAGAAAGTTTGTTTCTGACATTGAATTGAGATCACGCAAAAGGTTACAATTTTCAAATGGAAAAAACATGAATATTTTCTAGGCTGAACGATACCTCGATCGCAAACTCGATCAGGCTGAGGATTTACTGAAGAAACAGCAGAAGAAGACCAAAAAATGGTACTCAGCTCTGATTGGTGACGAAAATGGATGCAGGTTGAATGATTTTCACATCTTCCTCGGTGCCTTTGCGGCTGGAATTGTACTTGGTGTTGGTACTGCTAAGTAGATACATCCATCTGAACAACCCTTCAGCATCAGATCATCACCCAATCGAAATACTCTCCCCCCAAAAAAAACATAGTCTCAATAATTGATTTTTATTTAGAGGAAAACATTTCGAATGGTTGTTGTGGACTAAGTCAAAAGTTTTTTTTTTAAATAGAATTTCCATGAATCTCCATAGAATCTAGGAGATATTTTGCAAAAAGTATTCGTAGTCAGAACTTTAGATGAGGAAGAATAATGTGAAAAAATGAAAACTCCAAATGCAGAAAATTTGTACATGATAAAATTATTTTATCAATTTGGTATAGCACAAAATGTTTTTTGCTTCTCATTATGGCTTAAGTTTTAAGACTTATTATAATATCAGTAAGAATTCAAAATTATACGTGAAAATAAAGATACTTAAACTGATATTATACAGTACTTATTTTACAGTACTTATGAGTAAGTACTGTGACAAAATCAATCGAAATCACCAACCATTGAAGATAGATATCCAGATCTGGATTATTACTTTTGCTATCGGCTCGATTCGGAAACTGATTATGGCTTTAGGACCATGTATATATTTCTTTCTTCGCAAAAACTTTACTGTTGCGTAGAAAGCTTGCCTGCTTCACCCGGAAAACAGCTCCGTCGCCCATTTACAAATTTAAACCTTATTTCTTAGTAAAAGTATTGAGGATTAGGGGAAAGTGCCCATGCTTGATATCATTGGAAGCTTCGTAATGACTAAATTTTTCCTATGTTTCTCAATAAACGTGACTCCGCAATATATTTTAAAAACTGACCACTTTCCCATAGTTTTTAAAATATGGTTGCGATGAGTTACATATATATTGTGAAACATAGAAAATTTAGTCATTACGAAGCCTCCAATGGTATCAAGCATGGACACTTTCCCCTACTTCGAGTTCGAAACAGAACTCGGCGTGTCATGCTCTTCCTGTAGTCGGAATATCATGCACCGTAGATGATCCATTCACATATGGTCGCACGGTGCTTGTGAAATTTCCTAAAGGGATTGACACGATACTCAATATCGAGATATTTATTTTAGTTCTTTATAGGAAAGTGATCCTTCGGAAAAAGATGGTTGATCTGATAATTTCGTTTACAATCCAAAAGGAAGCAATAAGAGTACGATAGGGCCGATTAACTGACGCGTATTAGGTACTGCACTTGCACTAGAAAAAGCTGCCAAGCCTCAGTAATTAATCTTGTCTATATGATCTGCTTGCAGCAAAGGATCCACTACTTTGATAACTATTTTAGAAAAGTAAACCTTTCAAGCCTTTCAAGTAGGCTTTTCATAAGTTCGCGCTTTTACCGGCACGCCTGCGCTGCTCTCACCTCTAAACTCACAGCATCTTGGATAAAAGAATGCTGTGAGTTTCTTGTACACGGAACGAAGTGCGTTTTCAAGTTTCGCGCCTTTTCCTTACAAATATCCTTATAAATTTCTCATATCATGTTTTAGTGAAATTGCAAAACACTTTCCTTTTTCAATTAAGTGAATTTATTCCAATGAAATGCTTTAACTCTTCTGTAACAAATATTTTCAAATGAGGTAAGAGATTTTCACTTCTTTTAGGTTAAGTGACTCATTTTATGATTCGTTTTCGCGGAAAAAAATATTACTCAAAATTATTTCATACAGAGCATCTGGTATATTTTTTATCATCTCGAGCACTCTGCATTGTCTTGCAGTGTGATTGTCTATCAATTGGCATTGGCCAATGAGTTATTAAAATATTCATATCACGCATGAGACTTTTTGTGGATTTTCTGCAAATTGATCGAATGAGTAATTGTTGATCATCTTTTAGATAGAACGGAGGAACAGAGAAGCTTTTTCTTCTGGTAAGCGAGTGAGTAATCAAGTAATCTTCTTGCACATGTTCCATCCACTAGAGCAGTTGCAATGAGACAAAATAGCCCTCTTAACCATTTGGTAGCAGAACCCACGACAAGGTGATTCATCCACGCACGATCGCGCTCTGCAGAGCTGCGATCGCGAATTTGGCGAATATTGATGCGAAAGAGAAAAGAGATTGACAAAAGAAGGCTAGAGAGAGATGATTGTGAAATTACTGGGAAAACCCCTACCATATCCCCCAAGAGATTCAAGCCACATTCATCAGGGACGTGGAGCGCCTTTGGATTTCTATTGAAACGCTTTTCGCGTCTCAATTGATCACTTCAGTCTCTGTGCGATCACTGGACAAGGTGGCCAAAAAATCTAATATCTTCTCCATCTTCTCACCGGAAGTGATGACGAAAGACTCTCAGTTGTTTTCAGGGTGATTCTGAGGTGATCTTGTGGTCTGGCTTTTGAGGTGGTTTTATTGAGTGCTTGTGCCGCCAAAAAGCGGATAATGGCGCGAAAAATCTGTGATTTATCAGATGGTGGTAAAATCTTGTGGAAAAATGCAAAATGACACGGAAAATGAATCTTACAAAAATATTAGTGAAAGTGGAAATAATGAAGATGGTGAAAATGCTGAGGATACCCCAAAAAATCCCATGGTTCTTGTCCCAGGAGGTTATTTACTTCAAGCAAAACCCTCATGCAGAAAGTTTCTCAAAGATTCTGTCTTTCCTCAAGATCCCGCCGAATGGAATGCACAGCACATCGAATCCTGGCTGGAATGGACAACCAGGGAATTCCAGATTGATCCACCACCTCAAACAGTGCGTTTTCCCACAACTGGACAGGAGTTAGTGAGTCTCACAAGGGCTGATTTCTGGGTATGTGCTGGCTCTAAGCTGGGAGGAAATCTCCTGGCCAAGCACATTGCTCATCTCATCCAAAGCTCCACTGGGAGATCACAGAGCCCATTGCTCAGCGATGAAGATCCAGGTGAGTACCCCATATGTTTTGCACAAATAATTGTAAGGGTATGAATCACTTGGACAAAGTCAAGGTCTTGCTATGACTCCGTTTTCTGGCTATTGATCTGCAAATAACACTTTTTAGTGCTAGATTTCTATTCTCTGAATTTCTGCCAGATTTCTCAAAAAGTTTTGTGGCTTATTAAAGCTTTTAGTCATTGAATTTAAAAATAGAATAATTTACAGAGAAGATTTAAATCACTCAACAGCTGTTTAGGAAGTTTTTCATTCACCAACATTTGATTTTCATAAAATTAAGTATGATATTTTCCATTCATGAAAAAGAGAGCTGCTTGTTTGCCGTCGCTATCTAACTAAAAAGAGTTTTTGTAAGTTTCGATGTCGCACTTAAAGAAAAAGAATTTAATTTAACAAAAATTGTAAATCAAAAGTCTGCAATTTTTAGAGCGACAAATTAAAATTCAATAGCCAAGATTTCTTGGAAAATGTGATCAAGATGAAGACACTGCGTAGGATTCAAGTCAAGCAGGGTTTAGCCAAAAATATTGCTAAATCGTCGCTTGTATCACCCGCTATCGTATCTGTTTTTCTTTGAAACTTTCGGTAAGCAAAAAGACTTGTAATCTTAAGTGTTTTTTCCATGGAAATAATTGAGATATGTTTTTCAAAACATATCTACTCAAAATTACTGCTCTACTTAAGTAGTAACAAATCTTTAGCTTGTTGATTCTTGAAAAAAAAAGATCACAATAATCTTAAAAACAACAATATATATCTACACTGAGAGAATGATGATAATTTTAAACTGCATTATTGATCCGAAATCGGTGTAAATATTATGCTTTTTAGGTATATTATGAGTTAAAGTTACCCTTTTTCATGTTAATTCTACACTTAAAAAGGTGTAAAATTAACGTTAAAAAATTTGATATATTTTTACATCTAAAAAGTGTTAAAGTTACGAGGAAAAAAGGTTAATCGCACCCTCTTTCTTTCTCAGTGTACAATGCTATTTCGCTTTCATTTGAATATTAAAAGCTTTGTAAATCGTAAATGCAACACTTAGGGGAAAGCACTCTCCCTACGAACATTCATGCCTTCGAATAATGTGAATTTCTTTTACTTTTTCTAAGAGACTCACACATGATTATCGCATAATTATTATCAATAATTCATAATAAGCTAGGGGGAGGTGGGGCTACTTTGAGCTGTGGGGCTAGATTGTTATACTACTTTTTCGCCTATTTCTAAATGAAGCTGGTCCTTACAATTATTTTATTTAGATACGCAATTATTTTGTCTATCCAAATTACATCATGTTAAAACCCAGTTTCCTTTAGAAACATGCGAAGAAATCGTATAACAATGTAGCCCCACAGCTCAAAGTAGCCCCACCTCTCCCTAACTAATATTTAATAGAAATGTGTGTCTCCTAGGAAAACTTAAAAAAAATTCACGTTATACGAAGTCTAACTCAAGTGAATAATCCGCTTTTTCTCCAAATTCCGCTCTGGAGCTTAACGGCAAAAGATACCAATACCAACTTCCGGTCTTCGGTGACCCCTAATAAAAAACAATTATCTCCATACAATTTCTCTTTGTTTTTTCCGCCTAAACCATGTTTTTGCTTTATTTAGGAGACGGTAGGGGAGACTGGGGCAAAAAGTCACAAATCGAAAAATTCAAAATTCAATATCTTCCAAGGTAAAAACGATAGCGGCTTAATTTTTTTTCTATAGATAGCCTCCATAGACCTTCTTCAATGTCGTAAGTTTTTTTTAGAATTCGAACAAGGAATTTAGAAAATAAAAAATATCGAAATTTTTAGCCATATATATGAAATATTTTCCTTGCAGAAGATAACAATTATTACCTACTTATTTCCCAAAATTGATGCACTGGTGAATATTTTCTAAACAATTTGGATTTTTTGAATACGAATCCGCTATCTATTTTAGAATTTCACAAAGGTTCTTTTCTCCAGAAATCCTTTTATTAAAAATTGCCACTTGGTATAGAGCAAGAGCAAAAAGTAATAAAAAAGCGAAGCAATTTCTGATGTCTTACGGCGAAAAGAAACGTCATTATCATGTCTCGCCGCTTGTTGTTTGCATCGGTCACACGATTTGCAGTCTTTTGTGTGTTTTTTCTAAAATATAGATTGAAAAGCGCTTTTCTCGTTTTCTCACTTTTCTCACAGAGAAAACGGTGTTTTACAAAGGTGTAGATGAATAAATTTTCTATGAAAATATGTCCTCTATGTATTTTTTCAAATTTGCTCAAGCCTGTAATGAAGCGAATCAAAATATGATAATACCCAATATGTGGTACTATTTGCCCCAGCATTTTTGAGAATGGCCACAAAATTACCTTTTAAAAATCGGCTCGATAAACGTATTTCATTACAAAAGAGAGGAAAATTACTTTCACAAAGTTGTAGAGCGGTAAATTTCCTATAAAACTGCGCTAATTAGAAATTTTTGAAGCGCTCAGCTTGTAAAAAAAATAAAATATCCGTTTTGTGACTTTTTGCCCCAGTCTCCCCTACTATAGATTTCTTTAATTTTCGAATTTGATTTGAATGTGACCTAGGCGAACATTTTGTTCATACTTTCTATAACCGCGGGAAAAATCGCCATTTGAATTATTGAAGATCAACAATCACTTTGGATGGCTTATTTTTTAACCGATTTCGTTAAATTTGGATTTTTTTGGAAAAATATTGAAATTTCGAACCTGGCTTCATCGCTCTTCATATTTGAAGGATTTTTTCGTAAATTATTTTTTTACTGTACTTTAAGTTTGTTCCCGAACTAGAGGTCAAACGATAAGAGATATCGAGTTCCGGTCTTCGATGACCCCGACCCCCTCCCACAATAAGTGGACATTATCTCGAATGATGTTTTCTTCTTTTTCTCCAAAACATGTTTTTTGGTTTATTTCGAAAACGGTTCTATCGTTTTATTTTTATTTCCGGATATGTTTTAGAGTTAGTCTATGTGAACATTTCGTCCATATACATCTACGATCGGAAAAATTGTCATTTTGAGTTATTGAAGGTCAAAAGTCAAGCACTTTGGAGGGCTCCTTTTTCAATTTTTGGGATAGGCCTTGAAATTTCTCATTTGGCTACGTCAGTCTCAATCGGTCAATGAATTGATCAAGTACTCGTAATTGGTTTATTTTTCTCGATTATCTCTTTTCATTTGTACATAGGCAAATGCTAATGTCAAATACATTCCAAGATACTCATTTCTTAACAATTTTCTAGTTCGGAATCGATTTATGATTTTGTGAATTAATTTAATCGGTAATAAACCGTTATACATCTAAAATAATTTGAATAAATTTTAAACAATTTTTGACAATGTAAAAATAAGCATTAAAAAATTAAGTTTCATCTGCAAAACTCAAAATTGTACTGTTCGGTACTGACTGGGCATATTAGGGGAAACCGGAGCAGACTTAGCCAGCAAATGAAATTTTTGATTGCGTATAATTTGTACAAAAAATCATTGAACCAGACTGAAAAATATTTCAATGAATAGGAAGGGATGTGTTTACTTCGAATAAGTAGTGGTTGCGTCAATATTCTTTCTAATGCAGGCTGTAACATCCCACTTAAAAATCAGTGAAATTTTCAAGCAATATGTTTCGTCAAAGGGAAAATGAAGAATTTCCCAAGAAGCAATTTTTTCTTAATATAGTCTTGTAGAATTCCCTAAGTAAGGCATTATAGTACCAAAAATCTTTTTATTTGCTTATAATGTTCTTGGTTTCATCACTGAGATCACTATAAGTAAAGTGGCGCACTCTTAAAGATCTTAATGGCTTCTATAGGTATTTCAACAGAAAATTCTCACTTTAAGTCTTTTAAAAGTGCACTAAAAGACTTGTCTAATACTTGGTTCTATAAGGCAGCTATTTTGCTTCTTGGGTTTTCATTTTATCTGCAAACATCTTAGATGAACATTTAATGTTTCATTGTTTAATTTTCATTTTTGGATATATTTTAGATATTACCCAGGGCCCCAGGGGTCCTTCTATACGATAATCCTAATGAATCATTCCTTATAACGGGTTTTCAACGTCGAATGTTAAAAAAAAATGCTCTAAAGAGCGTATTTCTTAACCGAATGGTACCATGTTTAGGCTTATTGGAAAGGTCTTGAAATTCTAAACAAACCTAAACTAATTCCAATCGGTTATGAACCGGTAATGAACCAATTTATAACCGATAATTCCTTTTTGTAAAAAAATCAGTTGTATTACTCCATGTAAAGCCATTTTGGTCGATCTTTTGAGTAATTTATTAATCGATGGTTTAAACCAGTTGCGCAAATGTTGAAAAAGTAATATAGAGGAATAGCATCTAAGTCATGAGTTCGAGCATTTCGGAAAGCCTGGAACGCTTTTTTTACTGGCTAATTTATTAAAATACTGGAGAAGCTTAATATTTTCAACACTAAAATATTTGAAAATTAATGACTTTTTATCAGAAATTCTTAAATTTCAACGAAAGTAAAATTGTTAATAAATGTGAAGTACATAATATATATAGAAAATTACTCCATCTCTTATAACACCTCTCTCAATGGGAGATTCACAATGTTTGTAATCTTGATAAATCGCCTCGACGTTTCACACCCGAATTACATAATCATGAGATTCCGGAGGGAAACAGTTGGCAAGATGAGGGTGGAAAAAAGAAAAGAAGAGTGAAATGTAAGAAATCCGTTTCCGTTTCAACTCAATTTCTCCCTTTGTCCTAGAAAAAGAGCTAGAGGAAAAAACGGGAGAGGGATGAAGAGATAGATCAACGATTGCAGTTCATTAAATCAATAAGAGTTAGAGCCTTAAATGGTCATTTGGCTTACATTTGACCTTCGACTGATAGGAAAGGTCCACAGAGGCGAGATGGATGGGAACAAAAGGGACTGTCGATTCCTACTAAATCACCCACATTAGATTGTTTTGACCCTTTTCCAATTGCGAGACGCGTGTGTGAAAACCAAATGGTCTTTTGGTTGCCGACGGTGAAATTTATGTTGTCCTAAATGTAATCTGTCGATAACCACCTTAAATCGTTTCACATTTTCACACAATTCAATCAAATAGGGGCTGGGGGAATGAAAAGAATCACCATCAACTAGTGAGATTTTCCGCTCCAGGATGGACGGTCGAAGGGAAAATTCGAAAAAGAAATAACTATAGATCCAACAGTAATGTATTTGACTTCCAAATGAAGCTTCTAAATTGTCCAACTGATCATGGGATTATCTCATCTCAGTTCCTGCAGGGATGCTGCAAGAAACAACTGCTAGGAGATTTAGCAACAATAAAGGCACAGAAGCTGTACCTTCGAGTGTGCCCAATAAATTAATTAGAGGAAGAACCACCCAGGATGTCCTTCCTTGCAGTAAAACTTCCCCCGTAAGATAGGAAATCCACCTTCGCAAGAAGAATTGTCTCCCAAATTGAATAATATGGAAATTGATAGGGGATGGTGGTTGGGAATTTGTGGGACATCCTGCTGTGGCGTCCAAATAAATCCCCGAAGCACACACCCTTTGTGCGAAATGAATCAAAATTTAGGGCTGGAGGGACGATTTTGGGTTTGTGTTAATAAATATGTTTGTCACACTGTCCCCCACTTGACTCCGTGACTTGTCTTCCTGATCCATGTCAATGGATGGTGGCAAGAGTGGTATTACACTCATAACAATATTATTACCATATAATGCCGTGCACTTTCAACTGCCATCGAAATGGGAATATCCTTTTTCCGTGCTTCACAGCGGGATGTTTGTGCCACATGCGAAATGAATAGAGTTGAAAAAAAAACAGGACCGTATCGGAAGTAAAAATGTATTTTTAACCGTGATCATCATAACAATTTCCGATATATTTTTGAATAATTTGAATTTGTCAATAAATAGATCTTGAAAATCCTCTCTAAAAAATTGAAAATCCGAAAATTTTAAAAGATATCAAGGCTTATTTAAATTTTAACTATTTTAAGCCTATTTTTAAATTTTAATGAACCATAAATTTTAATCTTCATGAAGAGGAGCATATAAAGTTTTTTTTTCACTTTGTAAAATAAAATAAGAGAGGATTCGAATTCGGAATATGGGAAGATAACAAGAAGTCTAAACAACAATCCAAAGTCAATATCCCTAACCGTTTGGTGTTTGGTCCCGCAGCCGACAGATAGAGAAACGTATTAGGGGAGACCGGGGTAGAATTAGCCAACAAATGAAGCTTTTTTTTCGCGCGTGATTTGTGAAAAAAATGATAAGGTTTGTCTAATGTTTTTATGTTTCATAAGTAGCATTAGGATTTTGGCTACATGAAATAGTGTAGTTAATCCACTGACTAATTCTACCCCTGGCTATAGGTACCCCGGTCTCCCCTACTAAATTTAAGGACGTCATTTTTGGCTTCAACAGATTGAGTATTACTTTGGGTAACCCTTTAACGACGAGACACTTTTTACGGACTGAAAATCAACAATAAAATTTAAATTGATAAACATAATCAATGATAAGTCTTACATCTAACCTTGGAAAGTCCAACAGAGTCTGATTCAGTGTATTTTGTGCTTCTATGAACGACGGGGACAAAAATAGCCCAAAAATTTAAGTAATTTTTCTGACAATACCAATGAATAATATTTTTCGCTTTAATGAAAAATATTACGTGTGAGTATTGTAGTTTTTATTGCCAAAAGGGTTTTGCTTAAAAAAAAACTGAAAGTACAAAAAATAAATAAAATCAATTATGAATTTGATAATTTAAAAATTCGCCATTTTTGAGCTTAAATATTTACTACATAGCAAATAGCTAAAGACTTGCAAAAAATATCCTAGATTCCATTTCCACCAGGAAAAATTATTTTTTTTATGGAACACCGGTGTTCCAATCGTCCTTAAAGGGTTAAACTGAATAGTAGAGTGACTGTACCAAATTTCGGCCAGTTTTCAATTTCGGTCACTTCTTTTGTTCTCAAATTTTCAAAAATTTCTAATTTTTCACACTCTAAATATTAAACAATGCAAGAAATAAAAAAAAAACAGTTTCTACAAATCAGATGATGCGAAAAAGACTTTGGAAGAATACCGGAAGCGCAAAGAACTATGAGAATCAAAGTGACCGAAATATTACGCAAAGCCATCTCTGTGTTTTACTCATTTTAAATTGTATTAAGAATAATTTTAGAGAAAACACAAACACAGACTATAAAAAATATTACATTTCAAACATAAGATTTTTGCGCTTATATACAACTATACCGAAATTTGGTATAGCTACCTTAAGAAGCAAATTCAAAATTTTAAACCATAAATTTTAAATCATAAATACAGTGCCTGATTCGTTATTTGAATGATTGGGAGACAATATGACAGGTGTCCGCTTCGTTATCCGGATGGATTTTTTGAATTTGTTCAACGTCTCGAAAATATAATACAAGTTTTTTTGTAGAATTAGAATAAAAGTTTTAAATAACAATTAAAACAAATAATTAGAGAATTCTATGCTATTATACTTAATTTATTAAACAAAAACAGAGGCAAAATTGAGCATATCCTATGCTTTAGCCATAGGATATGTTCAATTTTGCCTCTGAGCTATGCAATTCATATTTATTGCTGAACACACATGCATACATGACCTCAAAAGTATTTTAAATGTAACCATCGGTAACTCATCCGGATTACGCCGATCCGGATTAGAGAGCGGACACTGTTAAAATATTCTTGCACTCTTAGAAAAGTTTAGACATGATTACTAATGAAAATTAGTTGATAGGGCGATTATTATCAAATCTATTTAAAATAGTTCTTAAAATCTTAAAACATTTTTCTCATAATAATTTTATTAGTAGTAAGACCATAAGGCAATATTTCCGTGGATAAGTTGCAACAATTAATCTCATAATGGTTTCATACAATTATATTTGCTTGTGTTAATTAAATGAAATCGATAGCTCAACTAATATTGATCACTATTTCTATTTAGTTCTCACAACTAATATAAATAAATGGGCCTATATTTTCATAAAGTTCTGACAACTTTTGCAATAGTAAAGAGTGGTTTTTTACTTATGTGTTGAAGCTTTTTCGAGTTTCAAGCAGCCACCGTGCTTCAGTCTTACGGAAGAAGCGCATGTGAAAGGATGTCGCTTCTTTCAAGTCCCACTATCTTAAGGGGACTTTATGCTTTATATGCCAAATTTTTTTGTGTAATCAGTGCGAATCTCAGTTGAATATTTTCTAAAATTCATAAATTAAATAAAAACTATAAATAAAAATATTATGAATTATATGGACATAGAGTATCCGCCGTAGAGTGATATTCTGCATCATTTTACCAGCAAACTTCAGTTGGATGCTTATGGTCTTATGCATGAATTTGTATAAGAAAATGGAAAAGGAATATGAATAGCATAAAATAATTTTAAAAATTCTTTAAAAAAAACAATTATTACGAATTAATCTTCATAACTAATAAGATATAGGCATCACAATAAATGCTATATATAGTAATCACAACTAATATGATATAGTTATTACAGCCAATAACCCCGGTTATTTAGTTATTGGAACTAATATGTTATAGTACCCGTTACTATTTTGATTTAGTTGTGATAACTAAATGAAAAGGATACTTCAACTAATTGAGGTCAACTATTTCATTTAGTTAGCCAACCTAAATATATAGTTGGGTCTATACTTAGGGGGAACTGGGGTAGTAGTAAACAGGGGTAGTTGTAAACACTGTGATTTTTTCATTAATTTTAAGACTCCAGAGGATAAAACCCATAAGCATTCATAGATACCATGGGGATGTATGTCCACAGATGAATTGGTCAACATAATCCTAATACTTTATAAATAAAAATCATTTTTCCCGAAAATGTTGATATTTCAATTATTTTGGTCATTTGGATTTCCAACTGGAAATTAAAAACTGTGTAAAATAATCGAAATGTAGCAATAGCAGTTCTTTCCTACATTTTTTAGGATTATATTTATGCATTTACTAGAGAAATTGATATTCTCATTATTTCAAAAGAATTAATAATTGGTCAGAAAACAGCATTTGGGGTAGATGTAATCAGGCAATTTCAATTTCACAAAATGAGTAGGTAAAAGAGCGGGAAATTGACCTTCATGCGAAATATCTATAATTCATAGATTACGAAAAAAATTGGTGGCACTGTGTTCAATAAAAAGTCACATGATGTCAAAATATGGGGAAAATCCATTGAAAAATGTCTTTGATATGCATGCTTTTAGTTTTTTTGCTATTTTAATTAATCTTTGTAAAAAGTGTCGTGATTTTTTGAAAAATATACAGTTTTTATATATCTCTTAAGTAATTAAAATAATCGAAAGTGGTGCAAAGTTAATTTCAAGGGTGGAAAAAAGGGTGTTTACATCCTCCCCAGAAAGTGTTTACTTCTACCCCAGGTATTTTGTGAAAAGAGAAAAATGCACAGTGACACAAATTTTATTTTTATGGAAAACTCAATTGTTTTCCAGCATCCGCATTACCTTCGATGTATTGCCTATACCCAAGGGTAAAACATGAGCTAAGAAAGATTTTCCAAAAAATCACGGTGTCCTTGGAAAATCACCTCAAATTCGCATCTATCGAAAATGGTTACATGTGCCCCAGTCTCCCCTACTATATTTTATAGTTCTAATAACTGCATATGAGCTTGTACGAACTATTTTTTTCTAAGAGTGTGACAAAGGAAAAGTTAATAAGTTATGAACAACCATCAATGCACGCAAATGGATCTCATTGCAAATGGAATCTCATGCAAATCGATTTTTCCAATTTGCTGCAGTTTGTCTAAAATAGGTTTTGTTTTTAAAGCTCTACTTTTTAACTTTCCTATTTACTGAATACACCTCTGGGATCTATTGTCGAAGGAGGAGCTTTGGAAAGAAATAAAAGCCCTGAGAAGTGTGAAAAGTGGAAAAGAGAAGAGCAAAAAGTCGTCAAGATTCAGGAAGGAAAAGTTATTAGATCAGAGGAAGGAAGGAAGGAAAGAAGTGGGGAGAAAATATCACACTTCTTTTACCAGTTAATTAATTCAGTAAATTTCACGGTGAATCAACTTTCACAATAGTTTTCTATCCGATAACTATAATACCCAGTTCTTCTTTACCAGAAAATTCTCCCGTGTGGGATGATGAGGAAAAATCTGGTGGAAATGAGTTATTGTGTAAATATGATAATGACTTTAATAATGCACTAATCCTGGGTACTCATTTTCCCACCCTTGATCTCTCAACAGTGTTTTTGGGGATGCTCTCGCTCTCACCAGAGCGGTGTTTGTACAGAAAAGGCGGGAAATGGAAATAAATGAAATGTAACGACGGGGCGTCGCTTCAGGGATGGATTATGGACAGGGGGATGCTTCTAAATAAATATCACCAAATGTATTTCATGGGTGAGTGTTGAAACGAGGATTCGTGGTGGATTGTTTCACTTTGGACCATAGATTACTCTCCCTGCCATAACACCTTGTCCTCTCTTTGCTCACAATCTCTTTCATGGCTTCTTCCTGACTTTTCACACAATTTTCCAGTCACTTCTCGATGGACTGTACGGTCGAAGGGACGCATATTTCTTTCGCCAAGTGAAAATTTTATCCGTGTGATTTCGTCTGTTTTTCTTGGAAAATACCTGCAGTTCTTTTTGCAAGTGAACTTTAGTAACCTTAGTGTGTGGTCTAGAGATTATGAAATGAGTAGTGTCGGTTTAGATGTTGGCGTTATGTGGCGCCTTTCAGAAGACCTCAATGTTGCTCGAAGATTTGCTGTCCGGGTTCAGCATCATCATCATCCGCGAACTAGTGGAATGCCCATGATTTATAATGGTAATTTAAGTTTAAAAATGCTTTTGAATTCTATTTTTTTTTTAAACATTATGCAGTGATTCCACTGAATGCGATGTAAATAATCTTATAAAAAAATATTTTTAAAACTATTATTTAAAAACAAACTCAAAATAAACTACAATTTTAAAAATGTTAGTTATGTTGCAATATGTTAAAATTACTGGTTTTTGAAAGTCATTCTTGCAAGAGGATGATCATGCTGGAAGAAGAAAGAGGCTTTGCATTTGACAACGGATCAAAGATCAAATTACTGTTTAAATAGAAAATTAAAGGTCTTATACCTAAAGCAAATGATTGCTAAAATAACATAAGTATCGTGGCTCGTACTTTAGATTTTGATGTGAGCTAAATCTATCGTGTTTTTGTATTTTAATTTTATCTTTGCTTATTTTGTTTTTTTTTTCACGGACTTCCGGAAGACCTGAGTGAGAGGTTGTTAATCAATTTTATAAAAAATTTAAAGTTCTTTATTTTTCCTGAACACCCCTTACCTATATCTCGAAAAGAAAGTTGCTTTTGATAAATAATTTTGTGATGAAAATTTCCAACTATAATCAATTTTTGTATTGGAAATTTATTTGTCTACAAAGACAATTTTTCTCTATCTTAATGAAAAGTATATTTTTAAAGTCATTTTCCATAAGCTTGAAATTCTTATCTCTGGGTTTAGACAAAGCAGGAAAAGGATAAGGGAATGTAGGGCTACTTTGAGCTGTCGGGCTACATTGATGTACAATTTTTTTACATATTTCTACAGGAAACTGGGCTTTAACGTAATGTAATTTAGCTCTACAAAACAATTGTGAAAATAAATAAAATAATATAAGGCCCAGTTTCCATTAAAAATTTGCGATAAAAATCAATGTAAACGTAAACCCACAGCAGAAAATAGCCCCACCACCCCCTAACTGAAGACAAATAGGCCTTCCGATACATTTTACTCCGATTGGTCATTTCATGAGTAGAAAAATTATGGAAGGGAATTTGTAGTGGACAAACTCTTCGGAAAATCCTTGAATGAAGAATTGTTTAATTATGAGTTGATCTTAATTAAATTATTAAGTAAATAAGTAAAGACAATTAAGATTTTTTTTAAAAGCTGACCTTAAATATAAATATTTTTTTTATTTTTTATAAATTTTCCTCGAAATACTTAAAACTTTGGACAAGTTTAAGTAGTTTCATGAATGCAATCTATATATATGGTAAAAATTTTATGCCTTGGTCGTGTTTTCTTATTAGAAGATAAGCAATTTACAAATTTACAGCTGATCACATTTTGCTCCAAATTCTCTTAATCATTATTATTTTGAGTTTCAAACGTCTGCTACAATATAGCCAAATTTCTTTTATTATTTGGACATTTTAAAGCAATGACTGTAGAGAGAAGCGCGCTACCTTCGAACGACTCAAGCTTAGGACAATTCAATTTTTTTTCTATATTTATTAATGGATTTGACTCATGACTCTTTTCAAGAAATTTGAGGCATTGGACTAACTTTTAAAATATAATATTTCAAAAGATCAAATTAATGAATAAAATATTGAAAAAATGAGTTGTTTGAAAGTTGAGTCAACCGAAGGTAGCGCCGTTTCCCCTAATTTCTTTTTTGAGTTGAAATCTAGTTGAAAACTGAACTGTAAATATGCTTATAGTTTGAAATTTATAAACAGAGAATCACTATTTTAATTTAATATTTAATATTTGTTGCTTAATATTGAAATATTTAATATTTACTTTCATAACTCTACTATATTTCAAAATTGCTTCAATTTTTTTCCATAAAGTCAAATTCAAATTTATAATTTTAGCTCAATTTTTGTATAATTTAAGAAATATAAGGGTTATAATAATTTGTAAACTCGAGGAGTATTTAAAAAAAAATAGAACGTCTGATATTGTTCATTTATTCTTCAACATTTGTATAAGAATAATTTTCTTCTTGCAATTTTCAACGATTTTAAAGTTAATACTCTACTTAATTATTTGATAAAAAGAACATTTTAAAAACCGTGACATTCTTAAAAAGTTTTTATTTTATTTTTTGAAATTGACTTGTATTAATAAAATATCTTTCATAAAAGATTAAAATAAAACAAAAACTGCTAAAACTCAAAATTAAAAAAGGCAAATGAAACATAGTAGATAAAAGCAATATCTTTACTTTAATTTTTTTTAATTATATTTTTGTTAAGAGGTTATATCTAGGAGAAGGCATAAAATTAGCCCGAAAAAGTATTTTCGAGGAAAAGCGCGTTTAAAATTTGCAATTCTTATTCTTAACATGTTTTTACATAATTTAACCAAAAATAGGCGAAAACATTTTCTGGTGAATAATGCTCTAAGGGAGTTCCCCTAATTACAAAGTCAAAAGAGGTTTATATTTTTTTATATTATTGTAGATAGTTCATCTATCTAAGAATATACCATAAAAATTTTAAAAGTCAATTAGAAGTTATTTCCGAAGGTACAGAGACATAAGCAAAGGAACGCAAAGCAGATAGCAGATTTACAATCGTTCGGGCAAACATTCAAAGCTTTATGGCTTCTACACACTAGAGAAATTTATGTCCATGTTGAAGCAAATTCCCTACGCTTTTGTAAGAAAATGAAAAACTTTTCATTTTAATTAATAAATTAATGAAGGCTTATTCTCTTCAGAAACAAATACTCTTCTATTTAATTTTGAAGAATTGTTGCAAACCTATTTTTCTATCTTTTATGGGAAGTTTAAGCTAAAATTTATCCCAAAAATGGGTGTTTTTTTTAAAAATCCTGAAAATAAGTTACAATTTCAAGACTTTCTATGAGTTTTCTTGGTTTAAATATCATATACACTTAGGGTAACGTGTGGTATTTCGGGACACTTTTTAGCCTTTAGCACTTTCAAGTTTCAAACAGGTTAACGACTTTTCAAATTTTTTTTCTTTGTTGATACAAATGTTTATATTCCTTATGCTATCCAGAATAAGATTCTTATTAAAAAATGTTAAAAATGCATAATTTTTTATACAAAATACAGTAGACTCTCTCAAATTCGGGCATATGGGACCGAAATGTCAGCCGTATTAGACAGAAATTCGGGCGACAAACTTTTTGAAATGCAACGAGTTTTTATTCATGTGCATATAGATATTGAGTTTACACACTCATATATAACGCAAATTGCATGAAAATCCCTCAATAATGCAAAATCACATCAAAGCTAAGACAAACCATGCCAAATTTGAGCACATTTGATTCATTTGATAATCATAATCAAACTTGAAAAATGACAACAATTTTTTTTCAAATGTAACCGCTGCCCGAATTAAAAAGTAGCCCGATCTTAAAAGAGCCGAATTTGCGAGAGTCTACTGTAGCATAATATGTAAAGAAGTAAGAGTGGTATATTTCGGGACATTTGGGTATTTCGGGACAGACAAAAGTCGCTATTATGCAAATAAATTTCACCGAGCCTGATTATTTACCTTCAAGTAGAAGTTCTAAACTTCACTCTTTCATAAAAATTTTGTTTAAATTTCACTTTTAAAGTGACTTAAATCGAAGAAAACTAAGCACTATTTGTCTTGACATCTGTAAAATTGACCACACTGAAGGTTTTGTAAAAGGTGAAATGTGACACTCACAATTCACGCGTATTTCGCGCTTTAAAAAATTTCAGAAGTTTTATGTTTATCTGATACGTAAAGAGCTTAGTATTTTATATAGAACTTAAAAATAATTAGAAAACAAATATTTATATAGGATTTTTGATGTGTCCCAAAATACCCATATTATGTCCCGAAAAGCACCTTGTCCAGAAATACCACACGTTACCCTATTAGAATTGATTTTTTAGTTGCTTTTCTTAGACAAGAATTACGATTAGCAGATTTTCCGCCAATTAGGGAGTTCTGTGACGAGGCACTCTGTCGAAGTGATTAGTATTTCATTTTTTAATAAATATTTTCGAAAAAATGTATTTAGGTACTTTAGATATGTATAATGAACATGGAGTTTTCTAGAAGATAGATGGTATCTTCGTCTTCAAAAAAATCGCGAAAAACAGCTCGTCTTTAGCCTCCAGGGGAACCCCCTTAAGATCAAGACCTCTCAATAGAAAACAATTGCTCAACTTAAAATGTTAATTAAAAATTTTAATATATTTTGAATGAGTAACTGAATTTAAATAGGTATCGGACAGTTACATTATTATACAAATATTGCCAATTTTTCAAGACTCGTAAAATGTAATAAATGATTTAAAAAATAGAGTGATTTTCTTAGAATTATGAATAGGTATACATTACATTTTGTCATTGAATCATCTTAGTTTATTACGGAATTCCCTAAATAAAATCACTTTAGTTTTAAGACAAAAAAATCATTAAATTTTTTGTCATTTCTTACTTAGCCAGACTTTTTCATCCCTCACTCTTCAACTAAATTATATTTTTTTTGTGTGTAAAGCAAGGAAAATCAACCGAGCTTAATAAATTTTAAGTAAAACATGTGGCCCCCAAATTGTGCCCCAAGTGATTCATACCAAAGTGATTTGCGATTTTTTCTCAATTGCAGAACATTATACTTACTGAACAGTAATCACTTCCTCTCGATTAATGTGGGTTAATCATCATTCTAACAAACGTTTTTTTTTAATATTGGAGGAAAAAGTTCCAAGACCGGGATAAATTACGTATTTTTCATGGTGTTTTTCTTCATGATGCGTGACGTGTTTTCTAGGAAAATTGTCTCAAGTAGAACAGCTGAAATATCCAAATATTTTGGCGAGAATTCATACTTTATGAGCAGCAAAAAAGTTTCAAATGTTGACACACAATTTAGTTGCTCAAGTCGAAGCAAAAGTCAAGTGAACACCATTCGCGCCATTCTCTTGCAACTTTCTTGTTTCTTCTTTATACCTTTCTGGTGAGACTTTAAAATGTTTGTTGTTAACTTCTTCCAAAAAACCCAGATCCATATCAGTTGCTGAATGCGGCATCACACAGATTGGTGGCGCAAGGTTCCGGCCAGATCCAATTGTGGCAGTTTCTTCTGGAGCTCCTCGCTGATTCGTCGAATTCCGGTTGCATAACATGGGAGGGAACGAATGGGGAGTTCAAACTCACAGATCCGGACGAGGTGGCTCGTCGCTGGGGCGAACGAAAAGCAAAACCCAATATGAACTACGATAAACTGAGTCGGGCTCTTCGGTGAGTATACTTTGCATTTTCGTCGTTGGTGGTTAAAAATCTCTACACACATTAAAAAAAAGTCTATTTTTATGGACGGCTCAGTCAGCAAATATCGTAAAGATTTTATAATATTTCTAATACACTGTAAAGTATTTGGAAAAAAAGAATTTCGGTAATTTATTTTATTGACTTACTTTACAATGCACTTATGCATTATTAGGGGAAGGTGGGGCACCTTTGAATTGGGACAACCTGAAAATTGAGCATTTTTCTCCAATTTTTAAATGGAACTGGAAAAACTAATTGTGAAGCTAAACTATATTATAATATGCCTCAATTCGTTTTAAAAACGGAAAAGGTCCAATTTCAAAGGTACCATAATTCAAATGTGCCCCACTATCCCCCACAAATGCATTAGGTGCAAACACAAGTAGAGTTTGATTCTCCAGTAGTGTCTTTGATAAAAGATAAATGGAACTCTATTTGCATAAAAAGTCGTTTATGTTCGAAGATATTAAATTGAGTTTCGAATTTTCACACTAAATTTTCGCACAAGATGTGGAAATTTATGCAGCATCAGACTAAAAAGTTCGCAAAAGAATTACTCAGCGATTAAATAATCGGACATATGCAGCAAGCGTCGTTGCTCTCTGCTTTTCTGTGTAACAAAGTAAAGACCAACACATTTTGTCACTTGAGCACTTCGAAATTCGAACAGAAACCACCTTGCGGATTTATCAAGGATTAAGAATATCTGGAATATCTTTTTTTGGCTTTTCGAATAAATCTTAGAATTTTTCAAACTCTACTTGTGAATGGTAAGATTATTTCCATTTTAGATACAGTATCGGCCAAAAGTTTCTTGACAAATCTATATTTGAGAAATGATTGAAAAAAATAACTTATTACAATTTTTCTTTTTGCAAATGTGTGGCTTGTAATCCATAGATGTTATTTATGTATTTCAAAAAAAATATTTAATTTCATTTCATATAAAAAGTTGATCATTTTTCGTCGACCAAAAGTTTCTTGACAAATTTGAAAAAGTGGCTCAGAATGGTCAAATACGTACAATTAACATCCTATTGTGAAGTTATATTATTTGAGAAGCAAATGGTCGGTTTACACATTTCCAAAGTTTTTAGTGGTCAAAGCGATGATGAATAATGTATTTTTTGATAATTTACAATTCAGCTTAAAATGGGAAGTTAAGCACCTAAAGGAAGGGAAATTGTTCAAAAACACTGGACATCTATTCCGAGATCACTGTATTTCTATAAAATAATTCAGTTACATTTCATTCTTTTCCGAAAGGCTTCAGCAATGAAACTTAATTTTATCTATCTTATCCGTCTGTCCGTTTGGCTGTTACCAGTGCTAGAGGCCAAACGGTTAGAGATAGAGATTTGGGATCTTCGCGTCACCCCACCCCCACCATAAGTCGTCTTTCACATCATTAATATATGCCCTTCATTTTTCCCTATCTCTCTCCTAAGGTCCAAAATCAGTTTTGGAAGAATTGCTTAAAATACACGCCATGTGATTTTTGAATATGTTTTTAGTGAATTCCTAAGAGGACATTTCATCGATTTACGAAAATACTGTTAAATCATTCCCAAACGAATTGTATTCTAGTTTTTTTCTTGGATAATTTGGAATTAAGAAACACGGAATACAGAACTTTTTTTTAAAAAAAAAAACTTCTCTATTTCCTCCTCTTACGACATTTCCAATCTCTGAAAAGAGGAGGAAATAAATAAGTTTTTAAGAAGGTACATTTAATAATCTATAAGGTAAGAGAAGTATATATCGACCATGTACCTTGTATCGGCCAGCTTGCAGAAGATATCGACCACCAAGATAAAATGAATATTTAAAAATTACTAACTACGTTTTACCAATTATTTGTTCGTATGTAATGTTCTGTATTAAGTTTTTCGTCGAATTTTTAAGTAAATATAATTATTCATCCAATTTATTGAATCACTGTATCGGTGTCTTAGTCAAAAATAAGCCATTTCTCAAATTCTTATGACTTTATAATAGAATTTCAGAGACACAAAATAAGGAATTATACCTTATTTAAATGATTTACGAATCTGCCTGAATCAAGAAAATACTACTCAATTATTCTACTTTTAGTATCAGAACACTTTTTTTAATTGTCTCCGCTATGCATAATCAGAATTAATTTATTAATTGAGCAGAAGTACGTTTTGTTCCAAGTACAGATCTCATCGGCCATCTCGGCCATTTTTCATCGCATTTCGATGTCATTTTCGCGAGCAGTAGATGTTATGCCGGTTATGTTTTGTTGTGAAAAAGAATTTCTGCAGTGTGAATTTTGCATTTTATCAATGTTAAACACCTTCAAGGGTGTCTAAGAAACTTCAATATTCAGGGGAAGGATTGAAAAATGCACTGGATGCCATGACGGCAGGTGAATCATCCCGAAAACGTCTGCAAAATAGAGTGCCCAGAATGACCCTGAATGACAAACTTTCCGGAAGACAAACAAAAGGAAAATCACTGGTCAGCCTGTAGTACTGTAGGAAAAAGTAGGACAAATAAGCCTGTAGGAAAAAGAATAAATTAAGTTTGGAGAGGATCGTGAATCAAGCCGAAACTGGATTTCTTGTCTTTAAGTTCGAGCTCCAGGATTGGATTAGAAATTTGATAACAAAAGTCTTTAAATTTGTATCACTTTTAAAGGCTCTTATTTATTGGCCGATACCTGCTCGACTCTTGGCCGATATCTTCTTCGTCTGAATTCATATGGCCGATGCAATACGTACAGTGCATGGTTGCAATTTTACCAGTTTTTTACAAATTTCTCTAAATATCAAGAAATCAAATAGAGATGAGATATAGATAAATGAAATACTAGAGTTCCAATTGGCATATTTAAAAATGCCAAAAATTGGTTTAGAGCTTTTATTTTAAGCAAATTATGGAGCATTTTTCTTAACTGGCTGATACATATTTCCCTTACCTTACCTTGTTTTTTGACTCTAAAAAATATTTGGATATTGCTTCTAGTGATAATTCACAATCGAGACTTAAATATTAAGTATATAAAATTTAAATTTTAAATAAATAGAATTAATTGAAAATTGTCATCAAATGATGATAGTGTTTTCTGTTACCTGCAAATTTCTTGTAGAAATGCCATTGCGATGAAGAATGTTTGAACATTGCAAAAAAAAAGATTACGGTTTTTGCTGACTGAGACGACGATTCATTCATGAAGATCCGCTTACTAAATCGCGCGCTCTCGCATCTTCCCTTTTGTAACTTTGCATGGAATGTAGTTTGTCCAGCTGAATTCCAGCCACTTACGCATAAAGTGTGCTGGAGAAGAGATTGCTCTGACCATCGCAAGCATTGATTGACGATGAGTCACGTGTGAAAGAGGTGAAGATGGAGCGAAAGATTGTGTGAATCAGTGCTGAGAGATTTCTTGAAACCATCACGGGAAAGTTTTGATTGAGTGATGAATTATTTCTCTTTTGCGGATTTCCTGGGATATTTTTAGGTACTACTACGACAAGAACATTATGACCAAGGTGCATGGTAAGAGGTATGCGTACAAATTTGACTTCCACGGACTCATGGCAGCATGTCAGGCTCAGGCTCAAGGTGCAGATGCATCAGGGATGATCTCAGCAGCAACAGCGGCAGGATATGGGAAGTATGGGATGCCCGGAGGAGCCACGGATCTCGGACCAAGTGTCTATTCACAAGCGTCGGGCGGTGTGAAACCTGGAGTACCCACACCGTCCACGCATCTCTTCCCACCGCCACCCTACTGGCCCTACTCCCCGCCACCCTTCGATCCCCGACCCCCATCTTCCTTCTGAGGCCCCATCTCGGCTCTACTTTATTGGCCTCCTCAGCAACACTCTCCACCCGCCTAATGGCCATTTAATCCCTCCACGGGGTCACTGAATGTCCGACGGCAAGTGAAACTCTGTCGTCCGACAATCCCCCAGCTCCCTGACCCATCCTCTCCCACTTTCATTCAATTTATACACACCATACAGCAAATTACAGTGACAATTTGCCACTTATTACATTCTTGTTAGCAATAATTAGAATTAATCTCTTTGCCCAAACCCTCCTTTGTCTCCTGTTTCCCTCCAAAAAAAAATATCGTGTTAATTGTGATTGAGACTAATGTACATTAATTATTATTTTTAGATGGCATACAAATGGCTCTATATCCCTTTTTAAGTGTAAAAAATGTAACTAAACTGTAATGTTGTTAAGAAGATTAGATTTATGTGCAAAAGATGATTCCTTGTATAACACATACTGTAAATGTAAACCATCTCAATTGACTTCTCAAGTGTAATGCAAGAAGGAATAAAGTACAATTTATTTAAATTTATTAACAATTGCTTTTTCCCCACGCACCTTTTCATGTGATAATTGAATAATCATGATTTATTCCGGGTGTTTGTGCCTTATATAATCTCAGTGAATCAGCATTTGCTAAAAGCATACCGCTCTACCTCAATCCAAAATAATTTTGACGGTTCAGATTGAGAAAAGACCCATCAAGTATTCAATTAATTGATACATTATCTACTAGATGTGTTCTTTAGAAAATACCACGGAGGTCGTTGGTGAGATTTCTTTAAGAAGAGTTCCTGGAATTTTGTCAATTCTTCTTAATTTTATAGCAGATTCCATTTGATTTATTTACTGACTTTTTTTTAATGTGTCTTTGCAACGTCTCCAATGCTGGTGATAAACTGAAAATTGTTTAGTGTCTGTCTAATAATGTGGTCTAATCCAAAAAAAATATTTACATAACTTCTGAGATTATTTGACAACGGGTATAAAATAAATTATATAACAATTTAAAATTTTAATTGGTAAGTATAAAATATATAAAATTTAATAATTATTATTATTTATAGCAGATTCCTGATGATCTAAAGGGAATTTAAATCAAGAGCACTTGTATAATAGAGATATCACTTTAGTACTTAACTTTTTACATGTTCTTAAATTTTTTGGCAGATTAGGATCAATATTTTCAATCACGGTATTCCGTATCTTCATTATGACAAATCATTTTATTCTCAAAAGATTTAAATGGCCTATAATTTATATTTGCTGGAATGCCTTAAGCCTTTTCTCTTGACGTGAATTTTAGTCTCTAACAGTAGCTTAGTTATGGATCGTCTCTTGTCTCAGGGGGTGTCTACATACACTTAACTTTCCGATATACGGATGACAGCTGTCAAACACTAGAGAATTCAAAAAATCACCCTTCGCAGGTTTTTATTTGTCAATATAACCCTCAATAATTATCTGGATAACGGAAAGTTGACTGCAGTTGACTGCAATTTCTTTTTATTTAAAAATTTCCATATTTTTATTTTAATGATATAGTCCCTCCATCCCGAAAAAAGTCGTACGTTTTTTAGTACATGTTATATTAAATAATGCATGACTTTTTTGGGACAGAGGGAGTAGCATTTAAAAAAGATGGCAAAATTATTATATAATCAAAATGGGACTAAGAGGGTACGAAAAGACGATTTTCGGATTTGTCTATTATTCAATATTTTAAACGGTTTTGATTAACTGCTTAAAAATAGGCTTCATCATTTTAAATAAAAGCGTCAAATTGTCATCCGAATAATAAAACGGACAATGTATATCAATTTTACAACATACTCTGGGGATACATACTCTGTACCCAAGTAGCAAAAGCCTAGTTCTTAAATAAGCTTGACGAACTGACTTAATTATACCTGATCCACTTAAAAGTCGTATCAGTGACAGTTCCCGGATAAGATATTAAGTACTTATTAAGTAGCTTATAAGTTCCTAAATCAATTACTTAATTTTAAGGAGTTGTAGAAGAACCAAATACTTAAAAATTGTATGAAAAAGAGTCAACCGTCAAGTATGGAAAATGGCGAAAGTGAATTGGCATGGGTCCACCTTAACGCTAAGTAGATAATTAAGGTCATATAAGGGTCATATGCCTTTATTTAAGCAGTTTGTAATCAAGGAAATCAGAAATACTTTTCTCGAAGTGATTAGTAAGGGATTTTCGTCTAAGCACTTTTGAAGTAATTACTTATTAATCTTCTTCTTCTCTTCTTTAAAGCTTTGGTAGGGGCCGGACGTCTCTTGACATCCACACAGCCCTACTTATTAATCAAAGTTACCATGTGTCCACCGCATTATCTATTTCGTCAGACGTCAACACATTCGCCCAAAAAGTGCCTTAATTAAGTACTTATTAAGGACTTATTTTATTCACTTAAACCAAAATAGTTTTCAAGAGCATGGACAATTAATAGTAACAGGTTACCCTGTGTTAGTCGGATTATGAAGAATCCTCTTATTCTTTCCTTTTACGTTAAGGCTGTTGTCATTTTTGAATCCATATCGCCACTCATTTACTCCGTCGTATTTTTCACTTTTCTTTTTTTTCAATTATACCTTGTTTTGCTACTTCCTTATTATCCTGTGCTCCAATAGAATAAAATTCTTTTTATTATAATTTTATTTAAAAAAAAATTGAAAAAATAAAAATTTATAGTATTTTGAGTAAAATAAGAAGTGTCTAATATTACCGTAGATGCGGGTGACTTTGTCCTCCATGGGTGACTTTGACCCCCTAGTGTTCGTAACCTTTTCTTTAATTCTAAAGCACGTTAGTTCTAAAGTTCGTAAAGCACGTCATATAATAGTCACCATACGGTTGGCGATTCGCTATTTGTTTATCGAATTAGTATGAAAATATTAGTATGGCGATTCGATTATCTAATCTTATGAAGTAAACGTTTTCCAAAAAATCGTCACTGATAAGAATTTAGAGAAATTAAACTACAATGATTGAGCTTAAAGTGTGAAGATTGAATAACCCAATAACGAGACTTTAGTCATGCTGTGCCACTTGGGTAGCAAAGGTTTGGAGACGACAGCATATCTCTTAAGAAACTGTTCTCTCAAAATTTAGGGAAAAAAAACAGAGATATTGCGTACTACGGACGGCCGGCCGAATTGCCGGCTTATGATTTTCGGGATCAGGGATGTTCAAAACATATACCCTGTGAATTTCAGCTCGATCTAAGCACTTTGAGAAAATCCGAGGATTACAATAGGTGTGATTAGAAGGAATCACACCTAATTATCTACTAACAATTTCGAAACAATTCTTTTACAATTTTAAATTTCTGCAAGTGTTTATTAAATATATCCTTAGTTTTTTTTTTTATTTCACAAATTCAAAGACATCAAGTTTAGTCGACTTTGTAATTATTTTATTTTAAAACAAATAAGGCTTTATAAGAATTAGAAGTATTTTTTATCTAAGGACTGAATTATTAAATCCTTCATCAAACTTTCAATTCCTTTTTTGGAACGTGAAATTTTAAATAAAAAAAATCAATTCTTTTCTAAAGCATTGAAAAGCATTAAATTCCCTCTAAAATGGCCTTTAGAGATGTTTAAATTGCCTCAATAAACACCCCAATGGATTGCTTGGTATAGGAAGTGAATTGGTATAGAAAAAAATCCCACAAATAAATGATCAGATTTAAGGAGTTTAAAGTGTTCAATTGAGAGAACGTTGCTATTTTGGTTTTATCGGTCAAATCTCGGTGCTCAACACGCTGCTAGCCAAGCATATGAATATGTGCGGGGGAGAGATGGTTAAATTCCAATAAAAGTAATAGCGACTGATGGCACAATAGCATTAAAACCCATATCATGGAAGTTTGTATAACATATTGTCACACAATAGATCTCCTTGAGGTCGCATCTCTTAACTGGATTAAGAAATTCAGTGTCTCTCTGAGTGTTGATCGAGTCGGAGTGCTCGCATCTCCCTTCCTGGAATATTGCGTAACAGTGTTATAGGATTTGTTAGAAAAAGTTGCTAGAAATGAAAAATAAACTGCAGAATTTTGTGCCAATTTTAGGATTATTGAGTGTCTTTGGAAATGTGGAAGCATCTTCACCAACAGGTGAGAATTTTTGTTTAATTAATCACCCTTTGCTTTATCAAGAATTTTTAATAGAAAGAAAATTTTTAGCCAGTTGTAAGATTGAGAAAAATACTGTAATAAACAATTTATTTTGGACCTTTAAGTGGTAATTTATGCTGTCGCGCAGCATTGTTGTTTGCTTGAACGGAAGTTCTAATCAGCTTTAGATTTTATAATGTGTCAATGGAGCAAATTTGTAGAAAGTATATCTGTAAAGATCTCACACATCTCTTTAAATGAAGTTTACTTTAAATTTTGAGCATTGAAAATTTCAGCCTATTTGTTCCAAAATGTAATAATTCAGTTTTATTTTTTTAGAAAACCTCTTTATTCTGAAAATTAGAGAGAGATTTCTTTACATAAAATAAAATTTTTGATTTTTTTTAATATTTATGCATTATCCACATGTGATTAAAATTTAATGGAGTGTTGATGCTGATAGGACTTTGTAAATACCTTGAAATGATTCCTCCGGTTTCCATTACTTAAAATTAAAATTCTCGGTGAGAGTGACTTGGGGATTTATTTTCTGTTGTGTTACATGTGGGGTATAAAAATTGACTGACTGTTATCTCAAGCTAACCCTCTTTTATAGTGTCTCTCAATAGATTAATACTCGGCAATGTTGTGGCTATTATTTTTCCGAGGCTCCACTCTTATCATATTAGGGTAAGTGTGCCAAATTTCGGCCAGCTTGCAATTCCGGTCACCTTTTTTTGCTCCTGGAATTTCCATTAATTTTTAGTTTTTACACTGTAGAGATTATGCAATGCAAAAGAATAACAAAAAATGTAGCTTCGACAAACAAGATGACGTGAAAAAGACATTGGAAGAATTCCCGGAGGGTATGGAACTATGAGAATGAAAGTGGCCGAAATAAGGCACCAAAGCTATGTCTACATTTTTATTCATTTTAAAATGTATTAAGAATGATTTTAAAGTAAATAAAGACGATAAACTATCTATAAGGTTCCAAGCAACACTCCTTAAGAAGAAGGAATAAAAAAAATTAATTTGTATTAAAAATATTACATTTAAAACTTGACACTTTGATGTTTGCATGCAACTATGCCGAAATTTGGCACACCTACCCTATATTATTCATGGTGCTCCTCAATTCTAAGACAAGTTGTTTTCATCTTCCGCGATGTCCAGACTCCACACGATCAAATTCGAGATAAGCGTATCGTCTCTATTTCATAAACTTCACACTTTAGGCGTATGATAAACACTTTTTAATTATATTTTTTTGTCAAATTTCCTTATGATTTGGTTTAATTCAATTGGGCTATTTTTCAATTTATATTTCTGGGAAAGAAAGATATGACAAAGCGTCCTATCTTTGCGGAATGCACGAAATCACGAGAGAGAGCTCTCCCTGTATTATTTTATCGCATGATTTTTTGGAGCTTACTGATCTACTAGATATTAAATTGATTCAGCATTTAAAAATCGAAAATTCGTAAAGAAATTATCTTTCTAATCTTAGAATGCACTGGCATTAGTCATAAGCACACGGACAAACAAAAAATGACAAAAATATAAATACGATAAAGATAAGTCATAGGGTAAGTGTGCCAAATTTCGGCATAGTTGCATGCAAGCGTCAAAGTTTAAAATGTAATATTTTAAATACAAATTGATTTTTTTATTCTTTCTTTTGTCATTTTAAAATACATTTTAAAATGAATAAAAATATAGACATAGCTATGGTGTCCTATTTCGGCCACCTTCATTCTCTTGCCCTTCGGGAATTCTTCCAATATTTTTTTCACGTCATCTCGTTTGTCGAAGCTACATTTTTTGTTATTCTTTTGCATCGTATAATCTCTAGAGTACGTAAAATCTAAAAGTTCATGGAAATTCGAGGAACAAAAAAGGTGGCCGAAATTGCAAGCTGGCCGGAATTTGGCACACTTACCCTATATATTATACGGATATTTAAGCGATTTATTACTGATTTCGAGACCATTCCAAAAAGTCCTAATTCAATCAAAATATGTTGGAAACAGGATTTTTGAAGTAGTTAATCTTTGATTTTCAAAAACTCATAATGGCGAATTTTTAAGTCATAGTTGTTTGGACAAAATGTGGGATTACCTCCAAAACATATTTAAAAATAAAAGAAATTGTAAGAGTCATTTTGAAATAAACTAAAAAACACATGATCTTAGAGGGGTTAGAGGAGGGTGAGGCACAATAAAAATCATAATAATGTTTCTTAAGTCGACTTATGGGGGAGGGGCTCACCGAAGACCAAAAGCTCGTATCTTTTACCATTATTTAGCCTCCAGTTAAGTTACAAGGTTACAAACAAAAAAAAAATATTAAAAAATATAGATGATTTTACAGCAACTTTACCGATTCATTACCAATTCTAACCGATGCAGTAGGGTTAAAAATTTTAAGACCTGTCCAAAAAAAATCCATTTTGGACCAAATCAGTTGAAAAATAGGCCCTGTAAGACTAGTTCTTAAAAATTAAAAATGGCAATTTTTTTAGGTTGTAGGGGTTGTAGGTATGTTTGAACAAAATGTTCACCTAGGCTGCCACTAAAATATTTCCGAAAATATAAGAAATCTATAGTGGGCTTTTTCAAAATAAACCGAAAAACATGTTTTTATGTTTGGAGGGGTTGGAGGTTTTTTTTTATTGGAGGTCACCAAAGACTGGAAGTTCATATCTTTTACCGTTTAAGCTCCAGGACGGTGACGAGTTGAAAAAGCGGATTGTATAACAACTGCTCTCTCTTTGAGTTTCAGTACCAAGATAATAAACTTCATCCTTTAAGTACTTCAAAATGTTGAGGTTACCTGCCAAAAGACAGTTTGATCCTATCAAGCTTCATGATCTGTTCTTTGATTTATTTGAATGCTTTCATGCTGTCATACTATTTCGAGGCTTTCGAGGGAATAAATTTTAATTGTCTAAATAAAACATTTTATAAAAATATTTTCCGAAATTAAATATATTTAATTACAAGCAAATAATGCTTTAGTTTAGGTCATTAAAAGTCTCATTTATTTTATTTCGTCACTTTTTATTTGTTTGTATAGTTTACAAACTATTTTGACGAAGTAACAGAAAAAATATAGGTTTACAGTTTATTTCAATTCAAAAATATTTTCTACTCATCATAAAATTCAGGTATTAATAAAATAGTGAGAAAATAAGAAAAGACAGAAATAAAACTTACAAAAAGATATGGTCCTTTATTTTATAATAACAATACGTAAAAGTGCATTAAGAGTGGATCTGAGACTTATAGCCACGTACAGAAAATTATTTTCTACAAGTTTTTTTATATTCTTTGCTCAAGTAATATAAATTTTTGTCAAGGTAACTTTTACAAAACAGTGCTATTTAAATATTCAGGCGCATTTTTAAACATTTTCATAAAATCTTTCATAAAATCTATTATTCTGACCATTACAAATTCACCACTTTGGACCATTTTGGTCTCCTGCTTAATTTTCAGTTAATACTAAAAAAAAACAATATTTATTATAATGAAATACTTGTTCATATTGTTTAATAATGTGTTGTAGGTTTTTTTTTTTTGAAATCTTTTACCTCACTTCCTAATGGAAAGGAAGGGAACAAAACTGGTCAGAAAGGGTTAGTCTAAAAAGTTTACAAAGATGTTTATACCGATAGTCATTTCCAAATCCCAAATAATTCATAATTATGTTATAAATATAAATTTTAAAAAACTTATGTAAAATAAATAATTCAACTTTATTTAATAAAATTTGCTTTATGTCATAATGTTCCCGAAAATAATCTACAGTAGAGCTTCGCTATAGTCCATATTTGGTTCCAGATTTGACACTTGGGTCGCACTATAGTCCATGTCATTTTTTTAAAATTATCAACGATTTTTAGTATTGAAATTGCTCGAGGGCTTCCATTTTCTTTGCGATTGTGGTACTTGCCCTCGCTCTCTTCATTATGGATCACAATTAACACAACTACTCAATAAAGTTTGCCAAAAATATTAAAATACACTCTTAGAAAAAATTAGTTCGTACAAGCTCATATACAGTTATTAGAACTATAAAATATAGTAAATATAGACCCAACTATATATTTAGTTTGGGTAACTAAATGAAATAGTTGACCACAGTTAGTTAAAGTATCCTTTTCATTTAGTTATCACAACTAAGTCAAAATAATAATGGGTACTATAACATATTAGTTCCAATTACTAAATAAATGGGGTTGATACCCATCTTATTGGCTGTAATAACTATATCATATTAGTTGTGGTTACTATATAGCATTCATTGTGATGCACATTTCTTATTAGTTGCTTAAAATTCGAAAGAGCTTCAACGCATTACTAAAATAAAAATCACTCTTTACTATTGGAAAAGTAGTCATAACTTTATGAAAATATAGGCCCATCTATTTACATTGGTTGTGAGAACTAAAAGGAATTAGTGACCAATATTAGTTGGGATAATGATTTCATTTAATTAACACAAGCAAATATAATTGTATGAAAGCATTATGAAATAATTGCCGCAACTTATCCACGTAAATATTGTCTTATATTCTCACTACTAATAAATTTATTATGAGTATAATGTTTTAAGAATATAAGAACTATTTTAAATAGATTTGATAATAATCGCCCGAACAACTAATTTTCATTGGTAATCACGTCTAAACTTTTCTAAGAGTGTAATTATGACAACATTGCATGTCGCATACTAAAAAACATAACCTAAAACTTAAAATCAGTGTTTTGAAATCAACGGTCGATAAATTGTGGACTATAGAGCGATGGCCTATAGCCGGGCTCTACTGTACTCTATATTCTTTGTTAATAATTATTTTTTTCTTAATGTTCTTGTAACAATTTACTTCATCTTATGAAGATTTACAATAGGATAGGATAGGACTTATAGGGGAAAGTGCTCTCCCTTCTAACGTTCATGCCTTCGAATAATGTAAATTTCTTTTGTTTTTCGTAAGAGATTTACACTAAATTATCACGGAATTATCAACAATTGATGATAAGCCAACTAATATTTAATAGAAATGTGTAAGTTTTGTTAAGAAAACTAAAAGAAAATTCACATTATTCGAAGGCATGAACGTTCGAAGGGAGAATACTTTCCCCTAGATTATTTGCTATCAGTATTTAATCTTAAATCAAAATTTTCCCAAACACCTTTCAATAACCAGTTAGAGAAGTTAAGCCATTTGGCTAAGCCTTAGGTCTGAAGCCCGTATAAGGAAAAGGCTTTCAGGGTTCGCACGCACACTCTACAAATTAGGTCAGTTTCGTCAGATTAATTAAAGGAATAATATGGGAAAATATGAAGTCTGAAAGCCTTCCCCTAAAAATTTCTACATTAAAAATACAGTAGACTCTCACTCAATCGGCTCTTTTTAAATCGGGCGACAAATTTTGTTGACAAATTTCACGTTTAATTATGAAGCTAATTCGACCAAATTCGCTGTAGTTCTTGCTATTTTATCGTGATTCTTTATAATTGAGCGCTTTTTGTGGAATTTACAAAGGCTTTGACGCTCAATTCTATCGCTAAACCGGATGACATTTTGCCCCATATTCCCGATTGAGAGAGAGTCTACTGTATTTCGAAAGATCTAAAATTAAAGAAGTTTTTTTTTACCACAACATTTCGACTTAGAATATTTCAGCACTGATTTTATTTTACAAAGTAAAAAAAATACATAAATAAAATACAAGGTTTAATAGAAAAATTGATTCCAACAAAATTAAAACTGGAAACCCAATAAAGCTCTTTCTTTTAATCTTTTATACCTTCTCTTAATTAAATTAGGCATTAAACCGATATGGAATGCCACCTGGACAGACAAGCTCAAGAGAGATCTGTTCAGGACTTATGATAAATTTGCAAGGCCAGAAGAGTACTACAACACAACTAATGTTGATATTGGCTTAACTGTCCTTCATATCACTGTTGATGAGACGAAATCCACAATGACTGTCCATGGATGGATAAAATTTGTGAGTAATTGAAATAGGGAAATTTTCCATTTAACGACAGTGATCGATGGTCTTGCAGAAATGGAATGATCCCAAGCTTCATTGGAATGCGTCAGATTATGGAGGATTAACTACCATCCACGTGGCTGATCATGAAATCTGGCAGCCAGACGTTGTTCTCTACAACAGTGCTGATGGAAATTCTGTAGATCACTATGCCAACACTCACTCAATTCTCAATAGCAATGGGGATGTGGTATGGGTTCCTCCATGTCAATTGACTGTCTTCTGTGCAATAGATTTGGAATACTGGCCTCAGGATCAACATATCTGCAGAATAGTTATTGGATCCTGGACATATGACGGAAACAAGCTCAATCTACGCATTTTTGAAGGCGAGGGCATTACGCTGGAACCCTATCTACACAATCACGAATGGAACATTGTGGACACAAGTATAAAACGCAATGAAAAGATCTACACATGCTGTCCAGAGCCCTATGTCGACATTTCCTACAATCTTACGATTGTTCGTAGATCTCCCATGTACAAGGCAATTGTTGTGACTCCAGTCACTGTAATTGTCCTCCTGACTCTTGCCACCTTTTGGCTACCATCGAATGCTGGTGAAAAGATCCTCCTAAATGGCGTGATTGCTGTTGTTATCTGTGTCTTCCAGTTCTATTTATCCACCCTCATTCCCGCCATGGTCTTCAATACTCCCCTAGTGGTGCACTTCTTGAACTCTTGCCTCTATCTCGTCGGATTCTCCACCTTGATCGCTGTGACTGTGCTTAGTTTGTCTCGCAATAAATACGCTTCCACAATGCCTTGGGCAATCAAATCAACCCTTGATGGAAGATGTGGAAAGGTCCTGGGATTGCATATCTTACAGGTATTTTTTTTAAATCAATTGAAATTTTTAAAAACTACAATTTTTTACAAGCATAACAACTTTAAAACAATGCAAAGTGAATACATAGAATTTTAAAATCAAATTTCTTGAAATTGGCAATATTAAATTTCAGATTCACGTTCATCATCTTTTGATGAAGAACAATCAATTTATGAAAAATCAACTTGCTGAATTTTCCTCGTGGGCAAGGATAATGCAATTTAAATTAATTTATTTCGGTTTTCTAAACTATCGGGCTCAAATTTTAGTATGTTATAGCTGGGCCTTAGGGCTTTCCATCAATACCAAACTTAAGGTCCCCCGACCCCCCTGACCCGAGCAATAAGATTCCAAAAAACAATTCTTAAAATGGCCATAACTCCGGTTCTAATTATCAGAATTTAAAAAGTGATGGCGTTTTGGAAAGCTCTCGTGAAATGCCACTAACATCACAAGTTCATAAAACTACCGCTAGGGGAGCTATTTTTAAAAAGAAGATTTTTCAATTTTCTAAGTTAAATAACTCAGAAATTCCTTTATATATCGGGCTAAAATTTTAGTATGTTGTAGCCCTTGATTATACCTGCCAAACAAAAAAATACTTAAGTCGATCCATAACCCCTGACCCGAGCTATAAGGGGTCAAAGTTCAAATTAACAATTCTAACATAATTAACAATTCTCCGGTTCTAATTAACATATCGACCTAAATTTTGGCTTTCTGGTTTCGTCTCAATGAGCACTTTCAGATGAAAGTTTAAAAAGTCACCACAGGTGGCGCTGCGATAACGTCAAAATTCATCAAAATTCAAAATCATTTCTCTCAAAAATTCCTCTGTGCAAGTTAATGAAATTTTAGAGTGTTGTAGTTCAGTCTAGGACATTTCCAAAATGGTGCGTAAGTGCGCTGTGGTTGTAATAGAACCGGAGATATAAGGGGTCAAAGTTCACGAAATTCAAAAAATCATATCTCCGGTTCTATGTGACCGATTTTGATGGCTGAGGCCGCAAATGAAAGATCTCGCTAAATTCTACAACTTTCTAGAACATTTGAACTTCGTGGGACCAACACCAGAAGCGCTACAGTCGAAAAACCAATTTCAATATGACATAACCTCAATTATCTCGACTGTCGCTGAACCGATCTTGATGATTACTTCGACATAATTGTAGAGGGCATTTGTCTCTACATTTCGTTCATACATCATTTTTCGCTCAGATAATTCAATCTGTCCGATTTTGCCGTTTAAGTGTGAAAAAATTGACTTTTCCCATAATAACGCTTTGAAACCACTCAGATGCCAATTTGAGTGCTTCCACTCGACCAAGACACTTAAAATAGGGTTTGAAATGAAAAGTCTCACAAAATACAACAATTCTTTAACATAGTTGAAGTTCATCAAATGAACACTTGGGGCGCTCTGATCGAAAAAATCAGTTCAGAAACAAACAATGTCGATTATCTCGGCTTTTGATTAATCAATGAGATCAAGTTCTACAGCAAAATTGTAGATAACATTCTGGTCTACATTTCACCCATATATCACTTTTCTGTCAGTCCATCCAAATCTTTGATATTTTAGTTTAAATACAAAATTTGCATAATTTAACGAATTTGATTTAATATAACTGAATGGCGTCCCCCAACTTCAGCTCTAAATCGAATTTGCGTACATTCCGTGTTAGCTCACATTAAGAATCTCACCTACATAAGCCGGTTAGGATTATCTGTCCCTTTAATTATTTGAAGCAAGAGACAATTTTCAGTGACTGTATTTTGGGAAGCCCAAGACTACGGTTTGGCTTAGAAATGACTCAGAATGGATGGTTCAGTAAATGGACAACATTTGAATAAAGAAAAAAAAATATTTCTTAAAATTGTTCATAATGTTTGTTAATTCCCTGTTGGACATTTACAAAATGTTTGTAAATTTCATATTACTCACTGAAAAAGTTCGTAAAAGTTTGTACTTTTTCCAAAACTTTGTTCGCAACTTTATCACTTGAGGAGCATTTTTTGTTCCATCACAATCATTTGTTCATGCATTTTTGTTTGTCTGACAAATCTTTAAAAAACAAATGACAAAATTTTAAGAACATTTTTTGGGTGATTACAAACATTTACGAACATTTACTAACAGATGTTTATAAAAAGTACAAAATGTACTCGTCAAGTGATAATCTTACGAGCAATGTTTGTGAGAAAAATACAAACTTTACGAACTTGTTAGTGGATATTACGATTTACGAGCATTTCGTAAATCCCCAATAGGAATTCATAAACATTTACAAATAATCTTTTTTTTTTATTTAATTTTTTAATTAGGAAAATGTCGCAGCTTCTCCTTGATTCCTCTCATCAAGGCATTAAGAAGATCTTCACCATGATTTCTGACCATTTCATTTCACTTTTTCTTGAAGTCCTCGATATTTTGGACAGGTTTGGCGTTCTTCTTCGGGTCCTTATTGATTTATTTCTCATTTATTTGTCAATATTTCTCAATGGAACGAATATTAGGGGTGTTTGGTGGGTTTATCTCCTTGATTATGCAATGGACTATGGGCATCATTCTTTTCATATACACTCAGTCCCGGCATTAAGTCCTTCGGGATTATGCACCTGACGGAATTATGCACACACAATTATGCAAATTTGCCTACCATCGGGGGTCAATTTATGAAATCATTTTTGAAATACGCCTGAATGCATACTATGTTGCGACGCGGGAAATTTGAAAACATTTTGCTACTTTTTCAGACAAAATTTTAATTTCTTTTTTTAAGGTATTTTTTTTATTATTCTAACCATTTATTGAAGAACTCTGGCTATGTACTGTTTGTTAATGCATTTATATTGTTGAATTAGTTGAAACAATTGAATCTTTTTGTTTGAACTAGTTTTACCGACTTTTACTCTGCGCGAAATTCGTTCAACGGTCAATTTATTCAAAAGAAAGCCCCTGTAGGTATGCAAATTTTCTCGATGCATAATGCCATTTCGCGCGTTTTTTTCGGTCCCGAAAATGTGCATAATGCCGGGATCTAGTGTATATACCATTCTTTTAGCTCAGATTTTAAATTCGAGTGGTCGAAAAAGTTTTTAATCATTTTACAAGTTCGGTTATGATAATAATACATAGTAAATAACGGTAAAATTTATTATAGCTCAAGGAGTAGCAATTATAGCTTATAATTAAGGAGTATCCCGTAGGTTTCCTCCAGCATTTATGTTTACTTTTTTTGCTTTTACTGGTAAGATTATATTGTCTTACATCCCCCTAACGCTAAGTATCCTTCTAATAAGTCGATATGTCCTTTGAAGGACTTTTATAAAATACTTAAGGAACGAAAAGCTACCTTTGTAGTATTTAATGTTAGTGGAATTTTGGAAAGGCCTAAGTGGTGGACTTCCACAAAAAAGCATTTTGTGGGTCTATTTAGATCGTGTTTAAATGTTTGAAGAATGGCTTAGAAAATTTCGATATAAGAATATTATTATTGAAAAGACCAACTTTACTTTAAACGGTCTCTAATATTGATGGCAATATTGTGAGTATTCGATTGGAAAAAATTATCGAATTGAGGAGATTATCAAGATTTTGGAAAAAAATAATTCCATAGTATTTCGCTATTTAGAAAAGCTTGGATGTATTTAAAAGCTCGATACATGGGTGCCACATTTTTTTCACTGAAAGGAATAAGGAGAACTGTAGGAACTGTATGGACTGTATTACGAGTTATTATGGTACTTTTTGCTCGTAACCTTTTAAGCAAAAACTTCTCTATCCAATTCCGAACAATTCTATGTTTAAACGGGTATGAAGTCTTTGGGGATAACGGCAATTAAGTAAGAGCTTGGTGATGCATAGGGTTTTAAGTGTAACCTTAGAGACATCTCACTGTAACTTAAGTAATTTTTTTCAAACATAACAAGAAATAAAAAATGATCAACTTTTGGAAAACAATTATTTTTGATAAAATATTAAATAAATTTGTTTTTGAATTACATGAATTAATATAATATTTATGGATTACAAGGGATTACAAGCATGAAAAAATAAAAATTTGAAGAATGATTTTCAATTTGATTTTTAATTTGAAAAATATCTGCTGCAAGTAATTCAAAATATAAGCAAAATATTTAAAAATATATATATAAATATACATAAAAATCAATTCCTTTAGAATTTTTTAAATATAGATATTGTTCATAATATTAAATGAATTATTGATTCCTAAGTACGAGAATTGCATGAAGTGTAAGAAGTGTTGGAAGTATTGCAGGATTTTCGGGAGTTTTCCGAAATGCTGGAAGTGCGAAGAACTCTTCCATATGAATTGTGGAAGTGTCTGGAAGTGGTGTACACATTTTCACCCTAATATCTCCCCCTTGTCTGTACCCGACCAATCAACTCCTACAGCCTTTTTCTCCTCACCCGTCTAACCTCATACACTACAACTTCTTGATTAAATTTAATAACAAAACATTACTCTTTTCTCTAGTTTAGAAGAAACTGCATTATTTGTAAAATAATTTATTAATATTCATGTAGGGGAAATCTCTCAGGCTTCGCACACACTCTGTATTCTAACACTTGATATTTTTCGCCATATTCTTGTTGTGTGACTTCATGCTAGTTTTTTTTAATATATTAGCCACTGACAGGTCAAATTCATTAAAGAAGTAATATGGGGAAAATATAAAGTGTTCGAAGCCGAAAGATTCCCCCTATCAGGTCAGGGCTTATGGTAAACTTTCTTAAAGGTTCAACCGAATATTCAGCAACGCAGCGAAGAATTGAGAGAGCCACCTTTTGAAGAAAACAACGCTCCTGATGACCGACACATGATTCATCCCGTGACCAAGAGTTCTAGCCAGCATGATTGGGCTATTCTGGCTACAGCTATCGACAGAATTGCATTTATCATTTACTGCTTCATTTACATTGGCCTGGCATCAATCTACTGCGTTTAAATTCCTGCGTAAACTTTGTCACTTGCCTAATAAATTCTCTTATCACTTTCATCACAATTATGCTAACATCTACTATTGCCAAAAGATTTTAACTCAATTTTTACAAATAAAACGTTCTTTTTAATTGCTGAAAAACGACTTTTCAATTTAAATTTTGGCGGAAAATTCAAATTGTAGATAACTGGGATAAAAAATGCTGTGAGTTTTTCCATGATGGCGTCTGGATAATTTTTGTTGAATTTATGTAAACAAGAGTGATTCCGTTTCCGTTGCCAAGGACAGTTTTTCCCTGTTTTTCCCTGAAAATATGTCAATTTCCCTGGATGCGCGGGAGGTGTTGCATCACCTGAACGAGTTGGGGTACAAGAACATCACAGCACACCAGTTGAAAGAGTTTATTCGAGGTTTGTTACAATTTTCTAAAAGAGATATTTATAACCTCAATCCTTTTGAATTTTCCTCTTTTTGCCGCAGATTTAAAGAAATTAATTAAATACGACACCCTTCAGTGCAAAATATGCAAATCCACAAAGTGCTCATGTGCCCAGAAGCATCGTCAGGGGCTGCTGTATAGAGCACCAACATTGAGCTTCCTGGCCAAAGTGCATCGTCCGGAAAGAAAGAAGGACGAAGTTCAGAGTGAAAATCTTCAGCCATCGCGTCCGGAATCAGTTAATTCGAGAAGCAAGATGTGTAAGTATTTTTCTGCAGAGAAGGTGAAATATAGGGCAGTGGGAAATAGGGTCAAAGGCCAAGGAGACATGGTAACCAGGAATTTGTTTTCCAGGGATTCGCCCGAAAGTCACGCGACCAAAAACAAAGAGTGATCCCGTAACCATGCATTCAAAGTATCAGAAAGAGTGGGACAGGTTCAGAGACAATATTCCTGGACAAAATAAGCACCTGGACCTGCGATGGTCAATCCGGGAGAAGTTGACCAAGGAGAGAGACCCGCGGAGTTAAAACTATTACATTTGTCTCTGGAAAGCTACTTTATTAAATTCTGTTGCCCTTTTTAAAATGCTTTTCACTGACTAACGCGGAATTTCTTCACGAGTTCCCTGCTGTCCGATCGATTGAACTGGTAGAGAATTCTTTCTTCGAGTTTCCGGACAGCGTCCTTCGTGAGAACCAGGGTGTGATATTTCAACATAGAGTAGACATTCAGCCCGTACAGGGGCATCATAGTAACATGAGGAATTTGTTCTGTGGCTGCAGTGATGTTGTAAGGGAAAATATCGCTCCTGGAAAAGTAAAAGGGTCTCCAGAAATTCCTTGGGAACATACCAAAGCTATAACTTACTCATCAACTATCAACACTGACGGTCCCCAAGTCCGAGCATCTATCAGTTCCTGCAGAAACTTCGGATCCTCTACGGGAATATCGAGATTTTCCACCACAAACAAGTCATCCTGGGCCAACTTTACAGACAGCGTTGATGTAAGTCCCATGACCCTCGTAAAATAGGGCAGCATATAGAAGTGGCTCGTGGGTGACCGTGGTCCATGACTGACACCACCACCCTTCCACAGTGGCGACCGGATAGATCCATGTCTTGCCCTTCCCATTCCCTTCTGTGGCCAGGGCTTCCTGCCACCACCCCGTACCTCAAATCTCAGCTTTGCATGGGCAAAGCTGACATACCGATACTTCCGCTGCCATTCAACATTCTGATGAATGATGTCAATCCGGGGCTGAGCAGCAAAAACCTCCGGATGCAGCTCTAGAATCTCCAACTTTTTGGATTCTGGTGTGTCAAAGTTCTCAACCCACACTTGACGCGGCTGACGTGTAGTCCGTACCACGGGTACTGTTTCTGATGATTGTGGGACATTCTGGACACTTGTACAGTAATGGGAGCGCCGGAAAAACGCGTTTTTCAGGCTCCGCAGCATTGTGTTTTTTCTTGCACTATAACATAACCTCACATTGCTCTACGTTATCGACTGACATGAAGTTAGGTGAATTTCTCGAATTTCTTCCCTTGAATTTGAAAATAACGGACTTTTGATGAAAATTTATATTTTTATTTAACTCTTTCCGGACCACAACATATCCAGCGAACGAATTTCAGTAAAACTCACTTTATTGTAAGTCTTAATGGTCAAATATGATACTTTTGTAGAGAAAGAATTTTTTCCGCCTCTGGGAAATTGGAAAACTCATGGGTACTCTCGTCCCCAAAAGAACGAAAAGGAGATAAACTTAATTTTTCCAAAAGCCAATATTATCAATTTTGTGAATTATTTTTGTGTGTCAAATGACTCCTTCACAAGGTTGATTACTAAAACAAGGTGAATTATTGAGCAGTATCTTGTGGGGTGTCCAGGAAGTGCTAAAAAAGACACCCAGCTCCTGCTTGTAAACAGATTCCTCATTATATTTTACACATAACATTTTAAAACACATTTCTTTTAACACGATGTTATTGTAGACACATTAAGCTTTCTCAAAAGCATAAAAGACACTTCCTGGACAATCAGAATTCACTAAAATCAGGAAGAATAGGAAAAACTTCCTCGAAAGCAATCTCCCTCGCTGCCAAATGTCAAAATTATCGGCCATATTGGCAAAAATGTCGCTCCCGCTTGGAATTTTCTTACAAGGTTGGTGTCAAAAAGCACATGGCGGGCATTGGCGGGATAACCTTACATTTGACCTCTAGATTTTTGTGGACGAGAGTATCCATAGAGTTTGAATAGGTTTTTTGAAAATTTATGAAAAAATTGTTTTTCGAATTTATGTAATCTGTAATTGTTAGTTATCATACTTATTGTCCCCGAGAGGTTTTTCTTTATTCTGGTCTAGAAATATCAAAAAAGTCCCAATATCTCCAAGGAAGCAGAAAATCGAAAATTCACGATTTTTGACCAAAAATATCTAAGCTCAGGAGTTAATTAGGATCCTGCAAAAAATATCCTAGATTTGGACATCCTTATAATTTGTACTTATCTAGAAGAATCGGATTTTTATCGATTCTAGATAGTCTAAAAAAATTGTTGTTTCCATGGGTACCCAGTGTCCCAAAAGAGACGAAAGAGTTAAGAAATTTCTAATCTTAGAATTTTCATTATCAATAAGAACACTATATTAAATCTTCCATAATATTGGTTCTGAGAAGGTATTAAAAAGAAAAATACCAGCGTTATTTCCTTTATTTTTAACTAAAAGAGGCCTAACTGAAAAAAAGAACTAAGTAAAGGAAAATGCTACTTCATAGGATCAACACATTGGTGGCAATTCTCCATTTCTGGCGTAAATTCTTCGATCTGAATGGTAGTTTCGAAGAAATTGTACTTGCTATGAACTGTTTTCGTGGCAATACGGAGGATTGATTCGGGATTTGTGTCCGAACGAATAGCCAAATGGGCAGCTAGAGCATTCTTATTGATACTCAATGCCCAGATACGGAGATTGTGAACCCTGACAACTCCATCAATCTCCAGGAAAGTTCTCTTAACTTCTGTATAGTCGAGATAGCTAGGGGTTCCCTCCATCAATACATGCAAGGTATCCTTGAGGATTCTCACAGTCGTAAAGACCACAATAATGGAAAAGATAAAGGTACAAATGGGATCGGCCAGGTACCATTCTGGTTTGAAGTAGATCAGGAGGGCGGCAAAGAAAACACCCACACTCTGCAGAACGTCTCCAATTACATGTATAAATGCAGCTCTCACGTTTATGTTCTCTTCGTACTTCGAAACAGAACTCCCGCCATGAGAGTGACCATGCTGATGCAAGCTGCATCCCATTCTGAAAAGGAACAAATTCTTTTAGCGGTGGTTTGAACAGAAAGTTTTCCTTTTGAGAACGATTCCTTACATAATATTCACGAGGATGGCAAATCCCGATGTGATCAACATTACGACAGCATTTACTTCAAAATCCCTCTGAATGACCCTCTCAATGGCCATAAAGACAAGAATTGCCGTAACCACCCAAATTAGAACCACAGAGATGAGTGCACCAAGGACTTCTGCTCGATACCATCCAAAAGACAATCTTATAAAAAAAAATATAAAAAAAGGATAAAGTAAATGCGAAAATTGTCTCACAAAATTACTTTAATGCCCTAGGCACACTTTATGACTTAAGCCGAGACTCCGCCACTTCAGGAAGATGTTCGGGTTCATTTCTAGGCGCTCCACGGCAAGATTCTGATTGCCTCGAGAATCAAGCCGAGAGACCGCTTAACGTAATTAAAATTAAAATAATGATTTGACTTAAATTCCCATCAGTTTCTAAATAAAGACCGTTCCTCGGCTCAAGCCGATAAACGGATTAGTCAGGAATTCTGGTAAATTCGGAAGAGCTAATCATATCAGTTACTAAAAGCTTCGTAGAGCTCCTTACGATTACCATTAAATGCTCACTGAGCTTTAATGTTGTCCTGCTCCCGAATTTTACCACGAAAATTTGTCACATGACATTGTCATACTCTTACAGAATTCCCCTTCTGGTCATTATTTAAATTATAATTACGTTAAAGTCTCTTGGCTTAAGTGGCTTAAGTCGTAAGAATGTCAAGGGCATAGGATTAAAATTAATTAATATTTAAAACTAATTTCTGAAACTTAAATACTTTTTTTTATTTCTGAGGAAAGCTTCTCAAGTGAAATATAGAATAAAATTAAAATAATTCTTTCCTTGTATTACTCTTTGTAGCCAGGATTTTAGTAAAGAGAGATGACGCAAATTTGAAATAATGTCAGTTGGTACAGTAGACTCTCTCAAATTCGGGCATATAGGACCGAAATGTCAGCCGAAATAGACAGAAATTCGAGCGACAAAGTTTTTGAAATGCAACGATTTTTAATTCATGTGCATATAGATATTGAGTTTATACACTCATATATAACGTAAATTGCATGAAAATCCCTCAATAATGCAAAATCACATCAAAACTAAGACAAACCATGTCAAATTTGAGCATATTTGATTTATTTGATAATCATAATCAAACTTGAAAAATGACAACAAACTTTTTTCAAATGTAACCGCTGCCCTAATTAAAAAGTAGCCCGATCTTAAAAGAGCCGAATTTGCGAGAGTCTACTGTATTTATGATGAGAATATTTTTGGATAGGATGATCCTCGGGATTATCCCCCAAAGGAACGTTTTTCGAACGTGAAAAACAAGAGTCGAAAAGACGCTTCATAAAACTGATTGTAATCCAATCTCAAATAATTTAAATTTATTGAAACATCAGTAAAATACTTTATTAAAACTTGAAGTCTTTAGAAAATAGTTTTGAGGAAATTCTGTTCTTTGATCCCATTTATTCCATTTCCGCACCGATTTTGATGAACTAAGACAAAAAGACTTAAATGTTCGGATCTGAATAGCTTTTCTTTCGACGAAATTGCATTCTTCAAATTCTAACTAAGAACATTTCTAGAAATGCTTTTAGCTTCTAACTAAGAAATGCTTCTATCATTTTCTAGAAATGCTTTAGGTTTAGACTTTTTGGCATTAGACTTCACATGAAAAATTCGGCTTATAAATCCTATTTTAATCCGATTTTGATTATTATTTAGAATGATTTGGATAGTTGTTAAACTTTTCCATTAGTTTTTGAAAGAGTAAAGTATCAGCTATTTTCTGGTTTGAGGAATACACTCAGTCCCGGCATTAAGTCGTTCGGGAGTATGCACCTGACGGAATTATGCACACACAATTATGCAAGTTTGCCTACCCTTAGGAGTCAATTTATGAACTTATTTTTGAAATACGCCTGAATGTATACTATGTTGCAACGCGGGACATTTGAAAACATTTTGCTACTTTTTCAGAATAAAACTTTAATTTCTTTTATTAAGGTAAATTTTTTAAATATTCTAACCATTTATTGAAGAACTCTGCCCAAAAAGTACTGTTTGTTGATGAATTTCTTTTAAACAGTTGAATCTTTTTGTTTGAACTACTTTTACTCCGCACGAAATTCGTTCTAACGGACGATTTATTCAAAAGAAAGCCCCTGCGGTTATGCAAATTTTCTCGATGCATAATGCCATTTCGCGCGATTTTTTCGGTCCCGAAAATGTGCATAATCCCGGGACTGAGTGTAATATAGATTTTGACCCCGGCACACCTTTTGGATCAGGAAAATTTCATGAAGTCAAAATTAACATCCTTTTCTTTCTTAAAAGTTTTATATACATATATGTCTATCCTAACTTTTCGCACTCTTCTTCTTCTTCTTTTGAACATATTACACCAAATTCAATTTAGCCCGTCAAATCATTATTCTACCTGCCGATTTTACTCTGAGGTTTTTTGAATTTTAACGGTATATTCCAGTGTATTCAGAGAAAATCTGTAGATTTTCTGCTGAATTTCTGCTAGAAAATCTGTAGATTTTCGGCAGAATTTCTGCAGAAAATCTACAGATTTTCGGTAGAATTTCTGCCGAGAAAATCGGCATAGTGTCCATTACTTCACAAAAATATTGTTGATTTATGTAGAAACTGTAGGAGTTATAAAGAAAATGGTATGCTCTGCTTAACAAGCATTACCGATTAAACATTTTAAATAAGTAAAAAGATGCGAGCAAAAATACTAATTTTTTAAAAATCGCCCATGGAATGATACAAAAACACGAAATTTAGGTCGATACTCTGCTTAAAGTTTTCACTTCACTTTTCTCTACTTGTAACACGGCGTCGCAGAATTCTTTATTTTATATAAACACCGTGATATCACAAAAAATAACTCTATTGAATTTTGCAAACTTCAGTGAAAAATTTTTCCATCTCTTCTGACACATCTTGTCTGGAAAGTCTGGAATGTAGAAAAAATCTACAGAAAATCGGCAGAATATCTACAGAAATTCGTCAGAGATTCGTCAGAAAATCTGCCGAAATATTCTGACGAATTTTGTCCCAAGCCCAAATAAAATTCGTAAGAATATCTACAGAATTATCTGCAGATATTCTGTAGAGGTGTAGATTTTCTCTACAGAAATCTTAAAGATATCTGCAGATATTATTTGACGGGAGCTTATTCGTCCAATTTTGAGACCGAATGAATGAAATAGACTATAGCCGATCTTTTGAGAAAGAAAGGGCTACGAATTTTGATTTCATGAAATTTTACCGATCTATAATTTGTGCAGGGGTCATAACGGGTGCATTTTTAAAGCTTTTAAGTGAAAGTTTCAGATTATAAATGTCTCTTTTTACTTGATGGCCTCTGAAAATTTCCTAATTTACTGAAAATTTTCTAATTTAAAAATTCTAATTTATAATGGCGCTGGTACACCTTTTCAATTGAATAAAATTCAATTGATTGAAATTTCACCTCTTGCTCTGTCAAACTAAAATAAGATATGTTTATCTCTTTCTGTCAAATAAGAATTGAAATTTCAATTTTATATTCAATTTCAATTGCAAATTTCATTTGAGAGAAAGAAACAAAAATATCTTATTTTAGTTTGAGTAAGAGATGAAATTTCAAACGATTGAATTTTACTCAATTGAAAAGGTGTGCCTCCGCCATAAATAATGAACTTTTCGTTTTTAATTTGCATAAAGTGACATTCACTCGAATTTGTGAATGCAATATTACTTTACTTATTTCATGTTCATGTAGCATTCAATAAAATTGTCAAGTCCATTATAAAATTTCCAAGATCGAAGAAATTCTCAAACTGCCCTTGGAATTCTATGCTAGTTTTTTTTTAATAATAGAGAATGGTAATGAAAAGTAATTTTCTTTAATTTAGGTGTTAGTATAAAGCAATTAAATTTTTGGAATTTTATTTAAAAATTGCTTTGCGATTCAAATGCAAAAGTTGTCAAATAAATGCTGAAAAAAAATTTGCAAAAGTTAAAATGAAATTAATGCAAAGTTAGAAAAAATGAAAATTTCCACACAAAATGACTTTCAAAATCAAATAAATGTTGTTCTTTGCAAAAATCAGTCTTATGATGAAGTAAATAAGCATTTTTTGTGGAAAAGAACACACTTTTGAATTGCAAAACTTTGCTTTTCAAAAATTAAAAATTAGGGTAAGTGTGCCAAATTTCGACATAGTTGCACGCAAGCGTCAAAGTCTTAAGTTTGAAATGTCATACTTTAAATTCAAATTGTTTTTTTTATTCTTTCTTCTGAAAGAGTGTTGATTGGAACCTTGTAAAGAGTTTACCGTCTTTATTTACTCTAAAATCATTCTTAATACATTTTAAAATTAATAAAAATATAGACATAGCTTTGGTGCGCTATTTCGACCACCTTCATTTTCGTAGTTCCTTGCCCTTCGGGAATTTTTCCAATATCTTTTTCACGTCATCTCGTTTGTCGAAGCTACATTTTTTGTTATTCTTTTGCATTGTATAATCTCTAGAGTACGTAAAATCTAAAGGTTCATGGAAATTCGAGGAACAAAAAAGGTGGCCGAAATTGCAAGCTGGCCGGAATTTGGCACACTTACCCTAATATTAAGTTTCTCTAAATTCTAAATTATGGAACGATCTCCTGAATCATTGATTTCAAAAATGCAATTTTTGTAATATAATTTTGAATAACAAAACTTGACAATATAAATTCATCCAGGGACTTTGTTCTATGCAAACATGAGATAAGGTAAATAGAGGAAGCAGACTCTGAACGTGAAAATAAGATGATCTTTATGTAGCTTCTATTTTAAAAATTTCATAGGGGATACTGGGGCACCACCAAACACGGGGTAGCACCAAACACTGCGATTTTTTTAATCAGATATCCTACTTCAGAGGAAAAGACTTATAGAAATTTATAGGCATTATAGGGATGCTTGTCCGCTAAAGAAATGGTCGATATAGTCCAAGTAGTTTAGAACTAAAAATTAGTGTTTGGTGGTACCCCGTGTTTGATAGTGCCCCAGTTTCCCCTAAATAGCGCAAATTTCACACAATGCTCTCTTAAATTGTTGGTATTTTAAGATTAAATTCTTATGGAATGGATCCGTTGCATTATAGCTACGATAACTACCACTTGAACCCCTCAGAGCAAAAAGTGTCTATTTTAATAAGGAAATGCACATACGATAGATGGTGTTTGCCCGAGCGACTCATTTTTTGATCCCTCAAAAATCTTACCTCACTGTGGACTTTCGACCAGAGAGCCAAATGGCAAAGAGGGAGATCATGAAGCTGGCAAAATCTGTAAGAAGATGTGCTGCATCCGTGGCAATTGCCAAACTGTTGGCCACAACACCTCCGACAATTTCCACAATCATGAAGATAACGCACAGCAGACTGGCGATCAGGAGACGCCGACGCGCCACTCTATCCACTCCTTCCTGCCGTGGTGTGTGGCAGTGACCATCGGAGCCCCCGAGGAGCATCTCAGTGGACGGAGTGACGCTGAAGGTGTCATCATTTTCGTTACAGCATTGCATTGGTGGACGTCCATGAATGCAGTATACTACAGCTGGACGGCTACCACTGGTGTCTGTTGAGCCGTACCCATGAACGCGTCTGTAAAAATCGAAAACTCCTACTGGGGACAAATGACCAGGAAAAAAATTGTCACACAGCCACTTACACCACAAAATTATCCTTGCTCTTCATTTTACACCTAGGATTACCGAATATTCGCTATTTTTGGCGCACAATTTGAAAAAAAGAGAAAAACCTTACAGCCTACGGAAAACTGATAAAAGATTCCGTTGAGACAAACGTTACAGACTGAGAAACAATTGGACACTGATGAGATGAGGATGTGCCAGTGATGGAGAGACTGGTTTGGTGATGAGTGAAAGAGATTATGAACAATTCAGTCAACAATCTTATCGCTCTTTTATCTCCTTCTTTAATACACAAATCAAACATGCGACAATGTACTACAAAAATTGGGATTTCTAATTTCAGAAAACACTAGTACTTTTATAATTTCATTGATCAAATTATCCAGGAGAGCTTTTGGGAGCTAGCTTTTTTTTATTCACAATAAGCCCGTTAAACACTGATTTTCTGTAGAGAAAGTTTTACTAAAATGTGAGATTAAGATCGCAAAATCGGTAAAATCAAAGAAAAAACGCTCTGATAACCACTGGATCATGCAGAAGCAAGATTATTTTGAAGATTTTACAAGTAACATTAAACATGCATTTATATTTATAAGTTAAAAATTGAGAGTATAAAGAGTATAAATCGTGTTTCGAAAACATGTCCAATCTAAGATCTAGTAGAAGAAAGTTGAAAGGTCTTGTTTTGCAAGTTTGAAAGGTCTTGGTTCAATCAAAAAACTCAAACCTATTTTTTTTAATAAACCACTAGGTATACTTTTCCCTTCGTCTTTCATTGATTGAACTGAAAAAGCGAAGAAATTTCTTACCTTTCATTTTCGTTATTTGCACAAGGTTTGTGGAGGCGTGGCTTATATTTTAGTGTAACGTTACTTGCTGTCTCATAGTCATAATAATGCACAGTGAAGAATCTCTGTTTGGATCCTTGCAAATTAGACAGTTTATTATAAAAAAAAATTTAATAGAAATTTTAAGGAAAATTACAATTTTATTGTTCATATTTTTTTCTGGAAAATGAAAAGGGCGTTTTTGCTAAACAAGGATCCACGAACTTTTAAGATGGTGTTAAATTATTCCTTTGAGATATATTGTTTTATAAGTCGATCGATAACGCCCAACCCGAGATATAAGGGGTCAAAGTTCGAAAATTGACCGGCCTCTATCTCCGGTTCTAATTAACATATTGAGCTAAATTTTAGGTTTTTGGTTTCGTCTCAATAAGAACTTTCATATGGAAGTTCAAAAAGTCACCACAGGTGGCGCTGCGATAGCGTCAAAATTCAAACTCATTTTTCTCAAAAACGGCATTGTGCAAGTTAATCAAATTTTAGAATGTTGTAGTCTAGTCTAGGACGTTTCCAAAAAGTGGCATAGATTCGCTGTGCACTCTTAGAAAAAATTAGTTCGTACAAGCTCATATGCAGTTATTAGAACTATAAAATATAGTAAATATAGACCCAACTATATATTTAGTTTGGGTAACTAAATGAAATAGTTGACCACAGTTAGTTAAAGTATCCTTTTCATTTTGTTATCACAACTAAATCAAAATAGTAATGGGTACTATAACATATTAGTTCCAATTACTAAATAAATGGGGTTGATACCCATCTTATTGGCTGTAATAACTATATCATATTAGTTGTGGTTACTATATAGCATTCATTGTGATGCATATTTCTTATTAGTTGCTTAAAATTCGAAAGAGCTTCAACGCATTACTAAAATAAAAACCACTCTTTACTATTGGAAAAGTAGTCATAACTTTATGAAAATATAGGCCCATCTATTTACATTGGTTGTGAGAACTAAAAGGAATTAGTGACCAATATTAGTTGGGATAATGATTTCATTTAACTAACACAAGCAAATATAATTGTATGAAAGCATTATGAAATAATTGCCGCAACTTATCCACGTAAATATTGTCTTATATTCTCACTACTAATAAATTTATTATGAGTATAATGTTTTAAGAATATAAGAACTATTTTAAATAGATTTGATAATAATCGCCCGAACAACTAATTTTCATTAGTAATCACGTCTAAACTTTTCTAAGAGTGTGGTTTCTCGGATTATATCTCCGGTTCTATTTGACCGATTTTGATGAGTGAGGACTTAAACGAAATGCTACAACTTTCTAGAACATTTGAACTTCGTGGGACTAACACCAGGGGCGCCACCGTCGAAAACCCAATTTCAATATCACATAACCTCAATTATCTCGACTGTCGCTGAACCGATTTTGATGATTACTTCGACATAATTGTAGAGGACGTTTGTGTCTACATTTCGTCCATACATCATTTTCTCCTCAGACTACACCGTCTGTCCGATTTGCCGTTTAAGTGTGAGAAAATGGACTTTTCCTATAATAAAGCTTTGAAACCACTCAGATGCCAATTTGACTGCCTCTACTCGACCAAGATACTTAAAATAGGGTTTGAAATGGAAAGTGTCACATAATACAACAATTCTTTGATAAAGTTGATGTTCAAAAAATGAACGCTTGGGGCGCTCTGGTCGAAAAAACGAGTTCAGAAACAAACAACCTATTATCTCGGCTTCTGATTAATCGATGAGATCATGTTCTACGGAAAAATTATAGGGAACATTCTGGTATACATTTCACCCATAATCACTTTTCAGTCAGTTCATCCAAATCTTTGATATTTTGATTTAAATACAAAATTTGTATAATTTCACGAATTTGATTCGAGATAACTGAATGGCGTCTCCCAACTTCAGCTCTAAATCAAATTTGCATGCATTCCGTGTTAGCTCACATTAAGAATCTCACCTACATAAGCCGGTTAGGATTATCTGTCCCTTTTTTATTAGAGTGAAAATTATCAGTCATTGGTATCGTCAGAAAAATTATTTAAATTTTTGGGCTATTTTTGTTCCTATTGCTCATAGAGGTAAAAAAATACACCGAATCAGACTAATTTTATTTATTTATCATTTTTATTGTTGATTTTTTGGTCAGCGAAAACTGTCTCGTCGTTAAAGGATTAAACAATTTCCGAAACAGTGGGCGTGGCCTAAATCTTCTTGAAATTATTTATTAAGTAACTACGCCAGTTCATTATGCATTTTATTCGGCACTTCCATAATTTATTTGAAAAATCCTTTGGGAAATATTTTAGTAACAAATTAAGAAAGAAATTATGAATATGAACCATTATTTTTTACTTGTCAAAAACGTTACTTTTTTTGACTTAGGGCAGAATCACATTGACAGTAAAATGCTCACCGTCACCGTCAAAGCCCTCACCGTATTTCGTTGATTTACGCATTTTCATTGCAATTCTTACGCAAATTTTCCATTACGATATTACCTTGTCTCATACTCGGTGGCACTAGGTGAAAATAATTTAAGAAAATTGAAGAAATAAAGCGAAAATGCGATAAACGGTGAGCAAAAAAAAACTGTAGGATTTTTTTGCTACAGTTTTTCGTACAATTTTTTTTGCTCACCGTTTATCGCATTTTCGCTTTATTTCTTCAATTTTCTTATATTATTTTCACCTAGTGCCACCGAGTAAGAGATAATGTAACACGGTAATTGAGAATTTGCGTAAAATTTACAATGAAAATGCGTAAATCAACGAAATACGGTGAGGGCTTTGACGGTGACGGTGAGCATTTTACGGTCAATGTGATTCTGCCCTTATGGCTTCTACACACTAAAGAAATTTATGTCCATATTGAAGTGAATTCCCTAAGCTTGAGCAGGAAAAACTCTTCAATATGGACACAAATTTCTCTAGTGTGTAAACGCAATTAGACAAATTTTCTTCAATAATCCAAATTCATGTCCATATGTTTTGCTAATGTGTAGGCAATTTTCATCAATATTAAATATTGATTGCAAATATTGATGAAATTTTCTCCTAGTGTATAGACAGCTTTAACGGAATTGATATATTTACATACGAAATTTCCTAATTTTCTGGCCGAGCAGAATATTTGTTAAATAGTCAATACGGTCAATACATAATGTTCGGCTGATAAATCTAGCATAAATTTTACCTGGTTAAACTAACTGCCCCAACGTCTCCTATCTATACACCACTTTCGATAGATCAATCGCATCAACGAAGGGGTAACTCATTCCCATTTTTTCTGACAAGGGTTTCTGGTTTCTCGGGTTTCGCGATGCAATTTTTGGGTTTCTCGGGTTTCGCGATGCAGAAATTGGGTTTCTCTGGTTTCGCAATGCAGACACTGGGTTTCTCGGGTTTCGCGATGCAGACACTGGGTTTCTCTGGTTTCGCGATGCAATTTTTGGGTTTCTCGGGTTTCGCGATACAATTTTTGGGTTTCTCGGGTTTCGCGATGCAGACACTGGTTTTCTCGGGTTTCGCGATGCAGAAATTGGGTTTCTCGGGTTTCGCGATGCAGACACTGGGTTTCTCTGGTTTCGCGATGCAATTTTTGGGTTTCTCGGGTTTCGCGATGCAATTTTTGGGTTTCTCGAGTTTCGCGATGCAATTTTTAGGTTTCTCGGCTTTCGCGATGCAGAAATTGGGTTTCTCGGGTTTCGCGATGCAATTTTTTTCGCGATGCAATTTTTGGGTTTCTCTGGTTTCGCGATGCAATTTTTGGGTTTCTCGGGTTTCGCGATACAATTTTTGGGTTTCTCGGGTTTCGCGATGCAGACACTGGTTTTCTCGGGTTTCGCGATGCAGAAATTGGGTTTCTCGGGTTTCGCGATGCAGACACTGGGTTTCTCTGGTTTCGCGATGCAATTTTTGGGTTTCTCGGGTTTCGCGATGCAATTTTTGGGTTTCTCGAGTTTCGCGATGCAATTTTTAGGTTTCTCGGCTTTCGCGATGCAGAAATTGGGTTTCTCGGGTTTCGCGATGCAATTTTTTTCGCGATGCAATTTTTGGGTTTCTCTGGTTTCGCGATGCAAAAAGTGGGTTTCTCGGGTTTCGCGAAGCGTTTCTCTGACAATTGACGAGGGTTTCTCAATATGAGTTACCCCTTGGCATCAACCCTTTGGCTTAATAAAATTCAAAAGAACAATTGTACCAAAGACCATCTACTGAATAAATAATAAACATCTTTATCGTATTAGGAAATGAATTTATTTAGAGGCGAGAAATCTCTCGATGAAAAAAAAATTGTGTTATAGCGGTGCACATTTCACCGGGTCAGCAGACAATTGAGCCCTCTTCCCCACCTTACGAGTCCGGAATATCATCAGTCGATGTTTCTACCTTTGGATAGAGAATGTCGTAGTGTCCTGGTCGATAGAGGAGGTAAACCCGAGGTGTTTTGTCCTCAGGGAAATCATGAGCCTTGACCTGTCCCCCATCACCACGATCCATGTACTCCACACGGACACCCACATCCAAGGCCGAGCAGATGGCTATAATGTGAATATGATCAGACTCCTTGTACATGGGTTCGACTTCCTGATGACGGAATTCCTTCACGGATGCATAGCCCCCAATAAAATCCTGGTAGAAATCTGCATTCTCTTCAATCTGGCCCGATGTGATGAGTCTTAAGTAAACGACCACGTAGTCGGAGAAGCCCTGCTCATTGAACAGACGGTGGAGCTCGTTGATGGCGTTGGTGTTGTCCACTTCGGCATTTTCGGGGGGTGCCACGCGTTGAATCACCTCCATAAACTGCAAGCGTGACATGAATTTATAATTTTTTAAAACAATTTTTCAAATGAAGCGTTTCAGGATTTGATGTTTCATGTTTCACGCTTCAAAATTCATTCCCTGAAACACATTTCAATGTCCACAGAAAGGAGAAACATGAAAAGTTTCATGAAACATTGAAACGTGAAATGCACAGCTGCTCACCGTTTCATAGAAATCCTCGAGTGTGAACTGTGGCAGCCCCAGAGAGATCAATTTATCCTTGGAATTGACAGCCTTCTCCTTGAATTTCTCATAATCGTCGCGATTGTTTATGAGATACTCAAGATAGGCATAGGCGAAAGCCCTGAAAAAGCAATTGCCATCGGGACGAGTGCGTCTTAGCGATGTGTACTTGGACGCCAAATCTTTAACTTTGTTGCTGTACACGGGATCATCGTTGTATTCTGCATCTAATGTTGAGATCGTCTGCAATTCACTGACCAGCGGTGTTGTTTCTGAAATCTGCAAAAAGACATAGAAAAACAGTCCATTCAAAATCCTTTGTTGGCTCGTGTTTACAAAATTTTCCACCCCGGTTTTTTCCACCCACCTCCTTCTCAATCTGACGCTGTTGCTGCAGTATCAGTTCATCCTGGTTTATCGCTGTGTTGCCATCCAGATGGTTCTCATCCATTTCACCGTTGCACAGCACAGAAATCACACACAAAATCTATTTTTCCGTGTCCGGCGACAAAAAACCTCTTTGACACATCCCTATAAACACAACTTCCCATTGAAATATAAATGGCGGAAATGTCTGCCAATTTATAGTGGAAATTTCCATTAGAATAATCCTACACTTTTCCATCCTACTTCCACAGAAGAAACCCACAAAGATTCGGACACAGTACTTACAGTCGAGTTCCTCAAATTTGAACTCCTCAAATTTGAACGACGGTTGAGTTCAAACTGTAAAATTTGAGGTTATGTGAAGAAAGTTTTGCGTGGAGTGCCATTTTTCTCTGGTATTTCCTCACTATTATCGTATTATATTAAGTTCCGCACCAAATTCCATTTATTTCACAATAAATAACATTGATATATTCACTAAAGTTGTTTATCTTAATTTACGGAAAGTGCAATTCGCATGAATTCCGTTACGTTTTTGAAAATATCGTTCAAATTTGAAGAGTGAGAAATGTCATCTATACCCCCCAAATGTTCAAATTTGAGGAACTCTACTGTATAAGCATCAATGCCCTAATTTGTATAGTACACATGGCTCTTCGTTATCCGGCACTTCGTTATCCGGGTGACAGCTGCCAAACACTGGCGGTTGATGTATTGTATTCAAAACGGTTTTTTACGAAGCATGCAGTTTGTCCAGAGTAAATTAATGTGTTATTTTCATTTTATCAAAGTTCTTGACACACAATCGTGCTACAAAATGAAACATAAACACACCACAAAGAAAATTCTGTTGATTTTCGATAGAAAACAAATTCCCACAGCAGAAAATATAAAAAACGTTGACCAGATTCAAAAAATCAAAATGTCATTTTGTCCCCACGTCAGCCGGATAACGAAGAGTCGAGTGTACAATATTTTCAATAGAAATTTGAAGTTTTTTGTTACTTTTCTCTTGAGTAGTGGTTGTTTATAAACTTTTATTAATCGTGTCGGAATACTTGTTACAATGTAATCATGTTATAATGCTGCTGTTGTATCCCATGTTGGAAGAATCGGCTAAGTCCATGTGTAGACACGCCCAGGAGCGCCTTCCCCGTGATGTGGATGCTTCTTCCATACTCCCGGAGTTTTTTGGGCAGAGGCGGTGCATTTTTATTGCGTTATATCACAGTGAAAATGTCTTTTGTCTGGCTCGAACTCACAACTGTGAGAGTCGAGCCAGAGATCTCATCCGCCCAAGAACCAACGGTCTTGCCTATTGCGCCACTGAGACACCCGTTTATAAACTGAACAAACTGTTTATCGTCTTTGCTTCTTCTAAAATTAGTCTTAATACGTTTAAAAATTAATTGATGTGTAGAGATAAATTTGATTATCATCTTGGACGCCATGCTTATAATTTTGGACAGTTTGCTTGTAATTTTGGACAGCTTATCCACCTTAATAGGATTTTAAGAACTTATCTTAGCAAGTCCCTAGGAAGATTAGTTACGATTAGTTCGGAAGAACTAATCGTAAATCCGACTCATATAAGTTACAAAAAGCTTCATAAAGCTCTTTGCAATGGCCATTGAATGTTCATTGAGGTTTAATATTATCTTATTCACGATTTATCTACGAAAATTTCTCATATGACATTGTCATACTGTTACAGAATTCCCCTTCTGGTTATGTAAGGCAACAGTAGAAGGTCACAAGAAACCCAGAAACTTCATATCATTCATTAAAGTGAATTGACTTCGGCATTCCAATACCCCGCGGATTCGGATTCGGGCATTCCTTGGCCTTAAGGGACCCTTTTCAGGCTTTCTCACTACATCTCGTTCGTAAACGGTATTCAAATTTGGGGTGCTGCTTCGGATTCTAATATTCAGATCTTTCAAAGGTTTGAAAATAGGATGTTGAGAAACATTCTTAATGCTCCTTGGTACGTACCTGGTACCATTATAAGGGGTGATTTAAACATGCCCACAGTCAAAGAAGAAATACAGCGTTCCACTCGTAGACATCGTGAAAGGCTTTTGGCTCACCCTAATGTTCTTGTCCGTAAACTTTTATATGTTCAACCTAAACGTAGGCTAAAAAGAAATAGGATCCTGGATCTTGCTAACTATTTTTTTGTTTCTTTTTACTCTTTTATTTATGAAAGGCAAGCTACTGGGCTTGTACTTTCTCGAGTCAATGTTTTCTATTCAAATATATTCAAACTAATTACTTATTGTATTCCATTGTACAGATTGTAATAAAGTGTGTCAAAAAAAATATCGAGGAAGGATTGTTAGTATTATTTTACCACAGCTAAATAATACTGAAGTATACGAAGTTCTGTCATATTTCTCGAAAAGCGACTGCTCAGACTGCTTACTCTGAAGTTTCAACAAAGCAATCTGAATTCATTTCGAAGCATATTTTTGAAATATTTCGATAGAATACATTATTCATCAAATAAGGATGTGTACCACGGACCAGAATGTTAAGAGACATGGTCCATATTGAGCTGAAATTATGAGCCCCAAAACACTATTTGGTAGTTTTCGTATGCCAATTGATACATTATAGTGATCAATTTAACTATTTCCGTGTATTTACACTTTTGCTATTTACGTGAATTAATATTGTTGCGGATTTGACCGGAGACCACGACGGCAGGGAGAAAAAACAAAGGCCAGAGAGTTAAACTCAACAACACTTTATTTACTTCACTGACACAAAGTAATGCGGATGAATCTCGTGCAGCTTAAAAAGCGCACAGAGGAGGGAATTCGCGCTCTAGAGTGGAGAGATAATTGCGCAAGCAGGATAGCTGCAGCAATTCTCTCGCTTACTCAAGCGCGGATGATAAACCCAAACTCAACTCAAACTTCGATTATGCACGGCACTCATCCCCTAAAGAGAGCCGTGCAGCATCCCCTAGGCAGGGTATGCCTCAAAGCAGGTTCGCAACAATATATAGGTTTAAATGCAAGGATGAAGTGTGTCGCGCAGATTGGAAGGAGAAGGGACTTAATCAAGTGTTCCACGGATCGGAAGGGGGTGAGCGACGGGTCGGCAGACGTTTTTGATGAGGATTCACCTGTTTTCTTGGCATCCAAATCACTCGACAAGGCTTCATTGAAGCTTTTTCGTCACTCTTGCACTGTGTAGTACTATATATTCACACAAAAAAACTTTTAAAATTATTAAATTCATTGAAACTCTCATTGGTAAAGTGTTCCTCCACAACAAAAACATCCAATAATGGCCGTGAAGATGCCAGCTGAGCGCGCTGAATGCAATTTTCTACGAAAACAAGTGTGTCTATCCTAGGGACAGATGGAACAAAAAGTACTTGTTCACAAAAAATAATTTATTTTCAATATTTCTCGTCGAGACAAATAAAAAAGTGCATTTATAAAAATTCAAGTCCATTTCAATTCAGCTGCTGAAAAACATAAATACAGCTGAATTCTGCTTGCTAATCCTAAATCGAAATTCGCGAGGCAGTGCCATTTCCATATATTTCATTAGCACTTGTTATTCGAGAAATGCTGCCCAGTTAGTATATTTTACTTGATTCAGCAAAAATATGCTGAAAACGCTGCTCTTTTCACCTAGTACTCGCTGGGGGGTACACTGATAGAAATCCGAAAAGGTTTCCTGGAAATGTTAATTTTACCCTGCATTTGATCCGAAATAGGTGTAAATATTATGCTTTTTAGGTGTATTGCGGGTTATAGTTACCGTTTTTCATGTTAATTTTACACTTAAAATGTGTAAAATTAACATTAAGAACTGTTGATATATTTTTACACCTAAAAAGTGTTAAAGTTACGAGGAAAAAAAGTTAATCGCACCCCTTTTTTTCTCAGTGTAGTGATGTTCATGTTCTCTTTTTCAGACTTACATCGATTTATTTTTAATGGGTTACCATGGATTTTTATCCAGTGATTTTTTGATGGATGATTCCAATATTTCTCCTTTACATGGAGATAATTTTTATTGGGATTAAAAACCGGAAAGAACACATTTTTCTGCAGAAAATTGGAGCGAAGAGCGAGCGTCACCCGGCTAGAGGATTTTTTTTTTCGTAAATACTTAAGGAAATCGCCTTTAATACCACGTAAGTTTTAGAAAATCCAATTCTCTAATTACCTGTAATACAAATTTAATGCGGAAATAACAAAAGATTTATTTAAATCTCACGTAATTTTGCGCAATTATCCAATTCTGGGAAAAAGCGTGAACATGACGCCACCATTGCAAAGACCAGCACCCGATTTCTCCGGAACTGCTGTCATCAACGGGGAACTACGAGAGATATCTCTTGGGGACTTCCGGGGACGCTATTTGGTGCTCCTCTTCTATCCATTGGACTTTACTTTCGTATGTCCCACAGAGATAATTGCATTTTCTGATCGCCTGGGAGAATTCACTGATGTGGGCTGTGAGGTCGTGGCTGTTTCAACGGATTCTCACTTCTCTCATTTGGCGTGGACTCAAGTGCCGCGCCGTGAGGGTGGCCTTGGAAAGGTAGATCTGCCCCTGCTGGCAGACAAATCCATGAGAATTTCAAAGAATTATGGAGTACTCGATGCTGATACTGGGATTGCCTTCCGGGGATTGTTCATCATTGATGGTCATCAACGTCTTCGCCAGATCACCGTGAACGATCTACCTGTGGGGCGCTCTGTAGATGAGACTCTGCGCTTGGTGAAGGCATTCCAGTACACAGATGTTCACGGAGAAGTCTGTCCAGCAAATTGGCAACCTGGCAACAAGACCATCAATCCCGACACTGTAAAGTCCAAAAAGTTCTTCGAGGCTTCCTTCAATTGAACAACTCCATCTCCCATCCGAATCCCAATGAGAGAACCACCCAAAGAAATCAACAGATAAAACCACCAAAACCGATGAGTATTAATTTGTTAACAGCTCTCTTGCCGAAGTTACTGAAATAAAATACCATGAATCTCTTTAAAACTTTATTCCTTAATCATCGTCTAATCTCTGGCGGGCATTTTTCCTATTCATTGGCTGAATCTTGCGTTTCTTGAAGAAACCAGGAATACTCGATGATGTTGCATCATCCAATTTTGTAACTTTCTCTTTGAATGTCCTCACTGGCTCTGGAATTGGCTGCTCCACCACTGGCGGGATGTACGCAGGTGTTACTTTCGGCAGCTGTAGATCCACATGCTTCTCCTCTCTGAATAAGAAATAATTGCTGTTAAGTGTAAAGCCGCAGATCAAAAAAGTAAACAACTAAGCCTGTTTTAGCTTATAGAAATCGTGATTCTTTCGTTAACTCTTTCGTCTCCTTTGGGACACTGGGTACCCATGGAAACAACAATTTTTTTAGACTATCTAGAATCGATAAAAATCCCATTCTTGTGGATGATTACAAACTATAAGGATGTACAAATCTAGGATATTTTTTGCAGGATCCCAATTAACTCCTGAGCTGAGATATTCTTGGTCAAAAATCGTGAATTTTCGATTTTCTGCTTCCTTGCAAATCTTGTGACTTTTTTTTGATATTTCTAGACCCGAATAAGGAGAAACCTCTCTTGGTCAATAAGTATGATAACTAACAATTACAGATTACATAAATTCGAAAAACATTTTTTTCTTAAATTTTCAAAAAACTTGTTCAAACTTTACGGGTACTCTCGTCACCAAAAATCTAGAGGTCAAATGTAAGGTTATCCCGCCAATGCCCGCCATTTGCTTTTTGACACCAACCTTGTAAGAAAATTCCAAGCGAGAGCGAAATTTTTGCCAATATCAGGGAAGTTTTTCCTATTCTTCCAGATTTTGGTGAATTCTGATTGTCCAGGAAGCGTTTTTTGGCTCTTGAGAAAGCTTAATGTGTCTGCAATGACATCGTCTTGAGAGAAATGTGTGTTAAAGTGTTATTATGTGAAATATTTTGAGGAATCTGTTGGCAAGCAGGAGCTGGGTGTCCTTTTTAGCACTTCCTGGACATCCCACAAGATACTGGTCAATAATTCTTCTTGTTTTAGTGATCAACATTGTAAAGGAGTCATTTGACATGCAAAAATAATTCACAAAATTGATATTATTGGCTTTTGGAAAATTGAAGTTTGTCCAAGTTTGTATCCTTTGCGTTCTTTAGGGGACGAGAGTTCCCATGAGTTTTCCAATTTCCCAGAGGCGGAGAAAATTCTTTCTCTACAAAAGTATCATATTTGACCACTAAGACTTACAATAAAGTGAGTTTTACTGAAATTCGTTCGCTGGATATGTTGTGGTCCGGAAAGAGTTAAAAAAAATGCATTTCATTTCCCAACTCAAATGAACATCAGTAAACATTTAGAAAACTCTTAAAAGAATTTCAATTTTGGCGTATTTTTGAAATGATCTCAAGGAGATTCCGGTTACAAAGCGTCCCAGATTTCCGAACGAGCTAAATGTTGTAGGGGAACGCTTTCCGGTTTCGTACACACTTTAGCTTCGAACACTTGATCTTTATCTGATCTAGTGACAATTTATAGAGCTAGTCGAATGGTGTCTACACACTAGAAGCAATTTTCGTCACAAAATTGCCTTTTTTTTTTTTTAAATTCTGACCTTTCTGCCTACAAGGATAGGGAAATTTTCTTTAAAAAGGCATTTTTTTTTAAATTGCTCCTATAGTGTGTAGAGGCCTTAACTCTTTTACGTTATTAGAGTCATATATAACCCGGGGAAAAAGTTTTTTTTTTACTATGTACATTAATTGAAATCTATCTGTTTGTGCACGACATCATAATAGAAGGATGTAAGATTCTTGGCTAATTTTCTCAAGATTCCAGATATTCAGGAAAAGAAAATATTTGAGATCAAAAGTCACTTTATGTGTGAAAAGTTTATGAAAGTGTTTTCGTGTCAACAATGCAGTTGGGACAGTTGGGACATTGTTTTTCTTTGTGAAATGCAGGTGGGACATCTTGCTCCTGGACATTTCATCTTATATCTGATGAATTATAACATATTTTGCAATATTTTATTTAGAGTATTCTGCAAGCGTGCAATATTGTGCAATTGTATTGTGTGTGAAAAAATATGTATACAAGTTTATTTTTGCCAAATACCACTCAAAAGTTTTCACTCAATGGAAATTTTTTTTCCTCTCAGAACTATTATACTTGATCATAAAGAATGAGGAAAAACTCAATTTTACATGAATTCACTTGCTGAATAAAAGTGTGACGCGAAAGAGTTAAGTCACATATTTCTTGAAAAAAAAAATCAGATTCATAAAAGAAATACAGGGAGTTCCGGCTTGAGTGAAAACGAACTGAAAGAATTTGATATGAATTGCAGTCTATTGGAAGCTCATTTATAAAATAATTTTTGAAATGCCCCTAAATGTATGCAAATATTTTACTTTGGCCCTGAAAATAGGCTGAAAAACTGGCGCCGAAAATGTCTTGCATACATCACGGCGTTTCCATAACAATCCCAAAGAGATATCATGCAGACGTGCAAATTTACTGTGCCACTGTGGAGTTAATTCGCGGGCTTTTTTTTCAGTCCCGTAAAAATTCTTTCAAGGCGGAACTCTAATATGCGAAAAATATGAAATGTTCGAAGTTTGAGTTTGTGCAAAGGCTGAAGCTGAAAGCCCTCTCCTCTACTACAAAAACTAATAGTTTTGCAGTTATATAGCCGTCCAAAGGTAATGATTAAAGATCTTTTGTTCACGAGATCGAGCCTTGCAAAGTTTTCAGAATTACGATATAAAAGTTTATTGATTCATAGACCCCCTATAAGTTTTACCAAATTATACAAAATACAATTCATATTTGAATTGCTGAGAGAGCTGCGAGTAAAAACAGTCTATCGTAAGTATTTTCTTATTTAGAATAGCTGACTTTTGCTCTGACCGTGTCATTTGCAATAAAAATTATTTATCGATTTATGAACGATAAATAAGTACCGCTTGATAAGCGATTAGAACTAGGTCAGGCATTTTAGGGATTTCAATGCCTTTCCAATGAACCCAAACTTGTTAAATATTTTAAGGAAAATGTGCTCCGAAATTTTTTTGATCTTTGATTTTGAAAAACTGTGATTATATCTCTGGTACACCTTTTAGATCAGTTGTTTTTTTATATGGAGCTGTTTGAATAATAATAATAATAACAATAATGGCACAAAGTTCCATAGAGGAACTAGGTCTTCCCACAAGGGGAGTTCAGGACATCCATTATTATTTTTCCTTATACAGGGATGGAATTGTCAGTCCCATGCCCCGTGGAAGCTCACTGGATGCAATCCGAACCCCTTTAACGCCAGAAAAATTCCTGGTGACCTAAAGGGGATTCGAACACGGGACACTTGCATCATAGAGCGAGTGCTCTACCACTTGATCCATTGAGTGACCATTGAGCTGTTTGAAGCCAACTCATAAATTCCTTCCAAACTCAGCTTACACTTCGAGCTATGAAAAACTTTTTAGATTGAAATATAGAATATTTATCCCTTTTTATAAGGCACAGAGTCCTGTATACAAGGCATACCTCAATTGTAACATATATCTTGTAACGCGTCACGAGTGCAGAAAAATTTCCATACGAATCTGTATGTGAATGTGAGAAAGTGGCTTCAACTTTGAAAGCCACTTGCCAGGGGAAAATTTCATAAAGTCACATCTATCTCTTTCTCAAAGGTTCTGGATATGTCTATCATATTCTTTCGCACTCTTCTTCTTCTTCTTCTTCTTTTGAACATCATACCAAATTAATTTTAATTCATTCAAAATTTGATTCCGAAAGAGTGTGATAGATATATTGAAATCTTTTGAGGAAGAAAAGGACAAGAATTTTGATTTCTTGAAATTTTTTCAGATCTAAAAGATGCGCTGAACGCATTAGGAATGATTTAAAAGTATTTCAGTTCACGAATGAAGGCTTCCAGTGTCTCTTATGGTAAAGCTATACTAAACTAACTTTCAAGTGTCCAAAAACTTGTAGATAATTCTAAAACCTTACCAAAATGGGAAAATTTGTACAAATGGTTAAGTAAGAATTTCTTAAAAAGAATAATTCTCCAATAATGTGTCTCTGGTACTCTGATCTCCGGTATCTGAGTCTCCGCAGTATGCATGTTTCCGATATCCGGGACAGCTAATAACCACACCGATAAATTTGGCAGATTTGTCAGTATTTTAACAAAAATATTATCAGTAATAATGAAAATTTAGAAATTTTTATTTATAGTAATGAAATGGTTTTGTCAAAGAGAAAATTAATAAGTTACTGTAAGAAGAGAAAGACTGGAAACTTAAAAACGGGCATGAGGAATCTACTAGTGGTGGTGGCTCAACAAGATTACTCTTCTTAAGGGTGCGTTGACTTGTGTGTTTTATATCGGATAAAAAGTTTCTCGAAGTTCCTTGCCCATCCGGATCTCTTTTATGGATTTTTATACAGTATTTTGTTAGTCAAGACTATGGTTTTTGTTTCTTTGGCATTGTACATTTTCTAGAAATCGATAAATATAAAAATTTATGGAATTTTGAGAAACAAAAGAAGTATCCGAAATTGGAAACTGTCCGATATTTGACACAATTTCCTTATTATTATAATTATTTAAGTATTTTATTTAACCACTTATTTAACTGGTTGCAATTCAAATTTATTAAAATCTGTCAACTTCCGCGAAAGACAAAAAAAAATTAAAAAAAAATGTATAGAAAAAAAGAACCAGAAAACTTGTCATCTTTCATTTCCGCTTCAATAATTCTGATTATAAATGAATCACATCATTATACTAACATTTAATGATTATTAAAAATTATTTTCAAGAACACAGCCAAATGCAATATCTGCCAATCCCAATAAATTACAACAAAACTCACGTTTTCGCAACTGTTTCCCATTTTCCATATGGGCCAGCACCGGGTGAAACATAAGTATCCACTGCCTGGTACTCTTCCTGCTTCTCCCATTTGCCCTTGATGCTCTCATCAGCATCGGCTGTCTGCACCCGACGCTGCTTCAGACGTTCTCGTTTGTTTTTGGCAACAAACTCATCGGCCATGTCTCGATGCATTTGGATCTCTTTGGCCGCCTCCAGCTCTTGCTTTTTCAGTGCCTCTTCGTTGATTTTATTGTACTCAGCCAAGGTCAGATAACCCTCCTTGGGTGCCTCCCAGACGGACTCTGAAACCCAAATCATTAATTAAAATTGATTCGATTCCACCATAATACACCACGTGGAACATTCTGCTGAAATTTGAACGTTATCAAACATTTGAAACATGTTTCATTCATGTTTCGTGAAACACGGCTAAATAAATTAACCCATTCGCATCTGTGCCATCGATCCCACCTATCGTATATTTAATCACAAATTAGATTATTTTTGATAATTTATTTCTGTGCAATTAATGTCCAAATTTCTGTCAGGAATGGATTTTTAGTTACTTCAGTCCTTCAATTATTTGGCAAAAATAGCCCGACATAGATGGAAATACTTTTTGTTGTTCATTTTCCACTACACGGAAAATCCTGCAAAGTTTTGGCTCGGAATGGCAGTCGAAAAATGTGATATCCCGTCGAAATTGTTAAAATCATCCTTTATCCTCTTTCCTGATTTAAATTCTTCTTGCCAATCTTGTTTTCTTGGATAGTCACTCTATCTAAATCAATGGAATTTGTAATGAATGAATTTAAAGAATTTAAATTCAGTGACAGTAAAGACGTATGTTTGACAGCAGCTCCCCGCACCCTCATAGTAGAAAAAAATATTCTTTTCAAAAAATCGTCTATTAATCTGTAAGGAATTAATGCCAAAATATGAACATACTATCCCCAGTATTTCCAGTACATTGACAGAATAGATTAAGTAGTGCCAATCCTTAAAATAAAACGGCTAGTTAAGGATGGTATATCTCACCTTCAATTGAAGATATTTGAATAAATGATAGTTGAAAACTCTTCCCATGGTCATTTATATCAAAAATTGAACATTCTGCAATGCCATTTTTGACCATTTCAAGGACCAAGACCCCACATAAGCGACTCTCTGATAGTTTGTCATAGTTTCAATAGTCTCAAGAACCTTAAATTGTAGTAGAATAATTTATAGGATTGTTAAGGTTTTTATTCAACCAAGTTTAGAAGTCCGGAAAATCAGTAAAAACTGCTGTAACGATGTGAATAAGTTATGCCTTGTCTACACAGAAAAAAAATATTTTGTAAAATTGTTCGTAAATTTGTCGGCTCCAAAGAAGTGTATTGTAAGTCTAAAATGTAAACTTTAGAGGAGATAGCTTTACAGTTTAACAGCTAAAATTTATTTCTATCAATTTTACTGCAATTAATATACTTTCAGCTTTTGAAACTATTGTATCATACTTACGCATTGAATATCTTCTGGTTAACGCTACTTTTAAGTTATTTACAGTAAAATTGTGGGCAAAAAACTAGATAATTGAGCACGCTGATTTTCAGTTTTTTTTCTTGTAACTTTTCCAGAAATATCTTAATCAACATAAAATTTTGTGGGGATGTAGATCTAAGGTTTCTGCATCCAATGATATTAATCTTTTATTACTACTGTAAGCAGACTGACAATAGTCTTCTTTAGAACCGCCGAAATGTTTGTGAATTTTTATTGGGGACTTACGAAACGCTCGTAAATCGTATAATCCACAAACAAATTCATAAAACTTGGTACATTTTTTAACAAACATTGTTCGTAATATGATCACTTACAAGTATTTTTTTTTGTTTTTATTACAAACATTTGTTCGTAAATATTAGTAAACACACAAAAAATTGTCGTAAAATTTTGTCATTTGTTCGTAAATATTCGTACAATATTCGCCAGTAACGAACAAATGACGAAATTTTACGAACATTTTTTGTGTGTTTACACGAACATTTATGAACAAACGTTTGTAAAAGTACAAAAAATGCTCGTCAAGTGATCATGTAAAAGTGATCATCTGAAAAAAGTACAAACTTTTACGAACTTGTTTGTGGTTTATATGATTTACGAGCATTTCGTAAGTCCCCAATAGAAATTCACAAACATTTACGAAGAATTTTACGATTTTTTTTGTGTAGATCGCATAAAGAAAAAAACTGACAAACTCGGACTTAAAAGTAGATCGTATAACCCACAAAAAAGTTCGTAAAAGTTTGAACTTTTTTCACAAACATTGTTCGTTAGATGATCACTTGACGAGCATTTTTTGTACTTTTACATTGTGTATATATTGTTTGTCTGGCAAAAAATTTACGAACAAGTGAGAAAATTTTACGAACATTTTTTGTGTGTTTACGAACATTTACGAACAAATGTTTGTGGAAAAAGTACAAACCTTTACGAACTTGTTTGTGGGTTATACGATTTACGAGCATTGCGTAAATCCCCAGTAGGAATTTATAAACATTTACGAACAATTTTACAAAATATTTTTTCTGTGTTTTTCATTTTTCATTGGAATAGCACCAATACTGATCTTTTCTTTCAATAAGCATTCTTTATCTCTCTGCGTCGAGCAGAGAGGTCGCTCAGGGAAGCGGGTTGTGCTTCTCGGCCAGGGGAGGGGTCTTTTATCTCCTCACCGCTCAATACCCTCAGTATTGAGTGGTTTAAAATCAAGTGTAAAATAAAATCAAGAAAAAAGTGAGAAAAATTCTAGTTTATATCAGGGATGTTGAAATTTACCGCCTCATCGGCGGTATGTGGCATCCTCATAGAAAAGGAGCTAACCCATTTAGAGACACTGAAAAAAGTTAAGTTAAAGCAAAAGAATAAGTTAACATTGAAAGAAAATGTAGGGCCCACATTTCGGCGAAGTCCCTCAGTGGCTTATCCAGGAAGACCAGCTGCAGCAAATTTAGTCATTTTTTTTCTTAAATACATTTACTTTTGTTTTAATTAATTTCTATAAGGCCAAAGATTCAAATATGTTTCGAAATTTGAAACAAATTTCTAGAATACTTCTAAAGAGTGATATCTTTGGAAACTTGAAATTATTCATTATTCAGTAGTTTAAATTCAAGAATTAATTGTTTTAAAAGATTTTGGGCAGTCGAGTATCTATTATAAGGTTTATAAGACATAAAAGTTGCGTTATATAGATTCTGTAAAGTGAAAGAAATGTAAACCAGAAATTCTTGTACAAAATAGCCAACAGGCTCAGTACAATAAATCAATTAATTCTTTCAATAAGTTTCATGGAATTTACGAAACCGGTCGTATGCTGTTACGATTTTTTTTAAAGAAATCTGTCTAATTTTGCTGTTAATTATGTTTCACAAATTTTTCTTAAATTTGGGTTTCGTGAAACAATTTTCAACGTTTCATGTAATTCACGAAATCTATATTGCATAATTTCACGCAACTTATTTGAGGTACCATTGATTTCACGCAATTTTTTGTGTTTCATAGATTCTTTTAACGATTTTTTTTGAGTTTCGCGAATACGCGAAACAGTATCCACGTTTCATAGGATTCATGAAACATTTTTCAAGGAATATAAGAAGGGGTTTCACGAAACTATTTCAAAATTCAGTGGATTTCCCGAAACCTCTAGGAAACAGAAAAATTTTGCAAAAACCTCTAGGTTTCTGCAAAATTTTCCTGAAAGTTTCTTGCATTTTATTAAATTCTGCAATTGTTTCGAATTTCTCTGTATGAATCACCCCTTTAAGTTGTGTAACTTCCTAAAAATCAATTTCCTCAATTTATTCAGTCAACAGGATGTGAAACATGTTTCAGTGATTGAAATAAAATTTGTACAAATATTCAACAAAATAAATATTAAATATAGCAAAGTGATTGATGAAATAATATGCTTATTCGAATATTTCAATTAATTCAAAGAAAGAATAAACATTACATCCCAAATGTCTGCCAATAAATATGTAATGAAAATAAATTATAGTGCGCTTCAAAATAAATTTCATTGAACTCCACATTCATATTCCATCAATTTTATTTGTAAATTGAGATGAGGCCAAAATCATTTTGAATCTTTTAGTCTTCTGCAGACATACTTAAAATTCCACAGACACAATATTTATATTTATATCATCGAGCTAAATATTTTAATTTATTTATTTTTTCCTTAAACCATCCCCCTCCCCCTTCCTACTCATACACTTAATGTGATAACTGAAAATATTGGATCTTTCACTGGTGGCTCGTCTTGTGTGAAATATTGCCTTTTGCAACTAAAATATCTCAATTCGCAAGTACGAATTCACGATGTCCCGAAGTAAACGTATAAATATGTTAAATTTTCTCGCTCCCAAAACACTTTTCGTGTGTATTGTGAGAGGAGGGAAATGAGATTTTGCATGAGAAAATAGCATGAGGGTCACCCTACTGCATGGAGATTTAAAGTTAAATTGCATAAATGATTTGGCACAGCAATCCGGATATATCAATAAATTTAATTAGAATATCATGATGTTTGAGTTCTCTGCACTCGTTTAATAGCATAAGACAGATGAGATGCAAAGGAGAGATGGTTGGAATGATATAAAAATAACGTGTACACACAAGATAGCGCGCGAGATGGCAACCTGCTGACCTGGTATTAAGGGCAATATGCCAAGAGAGTTTACTATTAATTTTATTGCTTATATAACGCCAATACTCCAATTTGACTCACACCACATCATCCACACTGTGCGCCTAGAGCCCTGCATACCCGACCCGACCCGACCCGACCCGCGGGTACCCGCATGATTTCTTGCGGGTCGGGCGGGTTTTATTTTATTTTCTGCGGGTCGGGCGGGTCACGGATATAACCCATCAAATTTTCGGGTATTACTTAAATATTTATCCGACCCGACTTCTAGAATTTTTTAAAAACATTTTTTAATGTTTTTTTATATATATTAAACTTTGGCGAAGTTTACAGAAACATAGAAAAAAGATATGATAATCAAAGAACAATTTATTATGATCGAAAGAGTATATGAACTTGAAACAGTAATAAAGTGGTCTGACGAAGATAAATAATAATTACACTAGATCCAGTCCAGGTATTACGCACCTGACGGGATTATGCTATTATGCTCATACAATTAAGCTTGTTTGCCTATATACCATTGGAAATCAATTTGTGAATTTATTTTTGATTTGAAACAGTTTATACTGATTTTTTAGGAAAGTTTCTTTTATTAAGCTAAAATTTTTGAATATTCTAACAATTTTTTTGAAGAACTCCGGACAAAAACCAAAAAATCTTTTCTATAAATACAGCTCTTTCAGATTTACTTAAACGCAATCACCTCTAGGTACATAATGCCATTTTCCTCGATTTTTTCGTGCGCAAAAACGTGCATATTCCCGGGATAAAGATTGCAAGATAATTGCTCAAATGCTTTTTTAAGTCTATCACGATTATCGGACTTCTACCCCAAGACTATGTTTTCTGATATTTAATAACGCGACAATATTATTTAAAAAAAATTTTCTCATAAAAATAAACTGCAATTTACTATTGGTCTAAAATATCTTCTTCTCAATTATTAGAAAAACTGATTATTATTTAATTAAAAATTTGATTCACTGACAAATATATGTAAGTAGATGAGCTATTGTATAGTACACTAATATCTATAGCAATCCACATTGACCAATACTCACATTTTTTATCAAATTCAATCATAAAGCGGTTAAAATTGAAATTAAAAAAAAAAAAAGAAAACTCACACAGCTCAATCATAAAACTACTGCGATTGCGCTTAAAATCACGCACAGCTTAATCATAAAACTGTAAATGTTCTTAAAATCACGCACAGCTCAATCATAAAACGGTAAATGCGCTTAAAATCACGCACATCTCGATCATAAAACGGTAAATGCGCTTAAAATCACGCACAGCTCGATCATAAAACGGTAAATGCGCTTAAAATCACGCACAGCTCAATCATAAAACGGCAAATGCGCTTAAAATCACGCACAGCTTAATCATAAAACGGTAAATGCGCTTAAAATCACGCACAGCTGAATCATAAAAAAGTTAAGAATGTACTTTTTTATGCGCATTCCTAAGCGTTTTATGTCTTAGGTGTGCGTGATTTTAAGCGCATTTACAATTTTATGATCGAGCTGTGCATGATTTTAAGCGTAATCTTAACCGTTTTATGATTAAGCTATGCGCTTTTATAAGCACAATCTTAACCGTTTTATGATTAAGGTATCCGAGTTTTTAGTCCGTTGTTTCTTGTCTTAAGTTTAATCACAACCGTTTTGTGCACTATCTGTAACAGCGCAATTTCAATCGCTTTGCATTTGCCTTGTATGTGTGCGAGTTTACTATAACAAATTTTAGAGCTGTGTATGCTGAAGTTTTGCGAGGGATGAACACTTAAGTGTCTAATGCGGCTAAGACCGTTTTACGCAATATCTCAATCGATTTACATTAATTGAGCGCGAGTTTTATCGACGCGTTATTGCAGAAATCGAATCATAATTTTAACAACATATATTGTTGTACTTTTATCACGACTTTTCTTGATCTTGAAGTACTTAGTAAAAACAGCATTAAATAGAAATTTCTCAAATTGGTATTTCCGAAAATAAAGAAATAACAATATTATTTTAACACAATATTCTACTTCAAAATGTTACGGTTTTATTGTGTTTAATTGGTTATAAATCGATTTAAAAAAAATGTGTAACAAAACAACAATTCTTAAGCATTAGTAATAGAGTTCCACTTTTGAATTCATTGGTTTAGTGAAAATGTAGTAAAAGCTGCCCTATCATGGAATCTAGCAGTCAATATTACTGATTAACACTTATTTCTTTTATTTTTTTTAATAAAACCTTGAACACCTTAAACTTGAACACTTTATTCAAGATCAAGTATATTTTGTCTCAAAAATAACAAAATTTCCTTTCAAATGAAACAAATATAGAAAAATCTTTACAAGCTTCCGAGATATGGGACTTTAATTTTTGTCATAAATCGCAATTAAGAAACGAATCTCGAGACGTCATACGGCATTCTTTATTTTGGGCTAAAATTCTTTTCGATATATTACTTTTCTTCGAAATAATATAAAATTCAAAAACACTTGAAAATATTAAGGTTAGGAGAAAATGCACATGCTTTGTAAGATCCAAAGCTTCATAAAGATTAAATTTTTCCTGTGATTGCGCTTGAATCGCTTACATCCTGCCGGAAAAAAAATGTTTTTAAACTTGTTTTTCAAGTAAGTTGCTTTACCAAGTAAATAGGGTATATGTAAGTTAAAATTATTCATCAATCTTACTGAATTTTGTTTAAGCTTGAAAAATAAAATATATTATTGAAAAAAAATTCGAGATGAAAAATTGCAAATTTACTGTTCTAAAATTATTGTAAGATGTTCGCTACAACTGTGATTAAAAAACAAACTTGGCGGATCAATCAAAAAGAAAACTAATCAATATATTATAAATATGCAAAAGTTTTTTTTTCCTGTATGATAAAAACACGAAATTTATGTTCAAAAAGTTATCACACTACGAAACTTGACATTAAATTATTAATAGTTCTAGAATTACTTATATTGATCACTTTAATTCAATTATACCCTAATTCAAATGGTGTGCGAGGATTTTGATTTTTCGGGTTAATATCGTTTGAGACGGGTAAATTTATATATTTCTTGCGAGTCGGGCCGGGTCGGGCAGCACTAAATTTCAACGGGTCGGGTCGGGTACGGATCAAATCCATTGCGGATGCGGGTTGAAAAAAAAACCCAAAAACCCGACCCGTGCAGGGCTCTATAACTGCGCCCATTTACTCACCATTTGTCTTCACATTCCAGTAGTATGTGTATCCTTCTGGAGTCTGAGCTTCACACCACAGCGTTGGATCCTTGGGCTCAATAACATCTGAATCCTTTTGTGCAGCTGCAGCTTTCTGAGCTTGAATAAATGCCAATTCTTGCGGATCAATTGGTGGCAAAAGTGGATCTACAGGTTTTCTCCTCTCAACAACAGCCGGCACTTCCTCTGCCCTTGACGTTGAAGCTCCAGCCCCATCAAGCTGTACCCCAGCCTCCCTCAGAGTCCTATTGATATTCTGTGATGTCATATCAGCATTACGACTGATATCCTGAGCATAAGCTGCCATTGCAGCTTCTTCCATCTTCTTCAACTCAATATCCATCTTCTTTCGATTTTTCTCATCTTTTGCCGCCTTCTTGCTAATTTCCGAGATTCTCTTCTCAACATTGGCTTTGTGTCGACGCCCATTCTCATGAAATTGGATACTCTTGTGAAATACAATGCAAAAATATGGAACAATTGATTACAAATATATATTCTTTTTCCTTCTGCAAATTTATGAGAAAAAAAAACAAACAAGCACTTTCAACACACTCACGGGCTTATTGTCCGCAATCCAGCATTTGCAGAAATCACAGAATTTCCTATCATTAGACTTCCAATAGTCAGCCCTAATACAATAAAAAAAAATATACATGAAGAATCTCAGCTTAAAATACTATTTAAATCATTGAAAAATTTATGCTATGAAAATTAATTTTCTCTCAAAATCTTGTAAATTTTCAAAAACGTACAGAGTGAAGCAATTTATAAAGGAGAGAAAATATGCAAACGACAAACACATTTGTATACAAAAATTTCCTGGCAGGGAGAGATGAGAAAAGTCTTGGTGTGTAAAACTGTATTCGAATCTAAAATTCAGCCATATGCGCCTTAACTACTTTATTTTCTATTATATTATACCAACTTCAGACCTAAGGCTTAAGCATATGGCTTAATTTAACTCCTATAATTCCTTATTAGGCCAGACTTTTTATGGAATATTTGAAATTTGAACATCTCTTTTTATAAGAAAGGGTAGATTGAGTGATTTTAGATGATTTATTATACTGGGCAATTTTTATCCGAATTGCTGGCGGGAATGGGTTTTTTGTAACTTTAGTTCTTCAATTACTTGGAAAAAATAGTCCGACAGAGATGAAATTACATTTTGTTATTGTTTTTTTTTTGCTTCCCGGAAAGTCATGCAACATTTTTGCTCAAAATGGCGGACGGAAAATACGACATCCCGTCGAATTTGTTAAAATTGACCTTTTTCCTCTTTCCTGATTTGAATTCTGATTGCTAATTTGTTTTCTTGGATAGTTACTCTATCTAAAGCAATAGAGTTTGTAATGAATTTTAAAGCACAGAATTTAAATTCAGTGATCGTTAAAACGTGTGTTCGACAGGGGCTCCCCGCGCCCCCATAATAGATAAAAAAAATTTCTTTTCAAAAAAAAAAACATCTAGGGTAAATGTCCTAATTCGAAACCATTTGCAGACACTTTAACTTTGACAGAAGATTCAACACATTAAGTACATATTTTTTTCTGAAGAGAATTACATGAATTTGCTCCTGGTCTCTTCTAGAATGTTGCTGTTTAGTGAAAATCCTTTAAATATAATTTGAAAACTGCTTAAATACAAGAAAAAGACACAAGTGCAAAATGCTTCTATTGGAAACAAATCGTCAGTTAAATCAGCATTTGTCGTAACTTCCTTTTGACAACTTTTCAGGAGACGAAATTTTCAGTTCAATATTATTTTTCTTAAAAATGAGCCCCGAATGCGATACTTTTGAGTCAAAATAATGAAAGTGGCACTAATAAACTGTAAGTTAACTCGAGATAATCTTTATAAAATTATTTAAAAGCTGCAATATTGAGAAATATGTTAGAAGAAACACAATAATATTTTATCGTAACTTCCATCATTTATAAAGCCGTAACTTCCAATGTATGAAGATTCTGGAAGTTACGACAATTTTCTAAAATGCATTATATCAATTTGAATTATTCTAGTGATAATAAGCGTCTTTATTTAACTAAATTAGTCAATAATACTGTTATCCCTGTACGTAAAAGCTTTTATTTCATAAGTTTTATTGAATAAATTTTGTGCGCCACGTCGCTTGTTTTGTTTTGAATTAATGACAGATGGGTAGGGATTTTTTCTCACTTTTTTCTCGCAAATATTGAATTAAAATGATTTCATGTTACACTATTCGCACTGTCTTTCGATATTTGGAAGGGTTTATAAACGTTTTATTGAGAAATATTGCAATTTTGCTGCAAATTACAAGCCACGCAAGTAAGCAAAAGAAGTTACGGCAAATGCTGATTATTTAAAATTTTGTATGGAAATTTGTCATAACTTCCCCAAAAATGGAAGTTACGATAAATTCTGATAAATTTTTGTTAATTAAAGGCACTTACGATAATTTTTGTTTAAAATAATTTTTATTGGGCTTACAAAAGTTTCTTTTTTACAAGTGCGTTTAATAAACAAAATTACGCTGATTCCAAATATGTATATATCTCAAAATCGCAAAAATGAAGTTACGATAAATGCTGATTTAACTGACGAAATTAATCCAAATGGAGACAAGGAAAAGTTTCTAATTGGAGACAAACAGTGTAAGTGAAAACGCGACGAAAGGCTTCCAAAACCTTGTTGAGTTGCTCTTGAGTGCAGGATTTGTTCTTATTCCTGGTCTTTTCTCCTTTCCCATCTAAAACGATAAGAAAATCTCTCCAAAAAAAAATCATATTTCCGGGGTTTCCTATTGAAGCATTTGCAGACACTTCAGAAAAACCCTTTTTGTTCACGAAATAGGTAATTATTTCATTTGAAAACTTCACGTGCCGTTAACAATAAAGATTAGCACTTAATTTAACTAAAATTAGCCAGAAATATGACATAAATGTTGAACAAAACGAATAAACAACAGTCACTTTATTCTGTTTTTCATTGGAAAACATGGTCGATCGATGAAAAATTCGATGGTGAAAAGGTACACTTTTAATTTTTCTCAGATATAACCGCTTTTACTCGACTACGTTATTTAAAATCAAAGATTTAAAAGAAAATTCTTACAAAATTCAATCATTTATTGATATCACTACAGTTCATCACATGGACGAAATGCCCGCTGTGGTCGAAAAACATGTTCCAAAACAAATAAATTGAATTATCTCCGCTACCGAGCAACAGTTAAGTTCAGGTTTTGGGACAACATTTTAGAGGAAATTTTGGTCTATATTAACAGCTTTATGTAATTTTATTTACATCCTAGATATTTTGATTTAAATAAAAAGTTTACAATTTTTCCGAAATTTGATTCCAAATTGCTGTATAATATCTCTCATCTTTACAGTAGACTCTCTCTCAATCGGGCATATGGGGCAAAATGTCATCCAAATTATTGAGAGTTTTGAGCATCAAAATCATTGTAAATTCCACAAAAAGCGCTCAAATATAAAGAATCACGATAAAACAAGAGGAACTACAGCGAATTTGAATAAATTTGCTTTAAAATCAAACGTGAAAATTGTCAACAAATTTTTGCACCCGATTGAAAAGAGCCGATTGAGTGAGAGTCTATTGTAGTTCCAAATCGAATTTGCATGCAATCTGGGTTTGCTTACGTTAAGAATCTCACTTACTGATCTAGGCTTATCACTAGCTTTCATCCTTAAGAAACCATGTTCAAAAAACATTTCGATATCGAATTTTCGAAGATCAAAGTAAAACCACTTTGAAGGAACTATTTCTCAAACGATTTGTTTAAATATGTATTTTTTTAAATCTTGAAATTTCCAACCTGGATGCTTCGAACTTAAATTGAACCAGTAAAGTATCCGTACGTGATATACTTTTCTGGATTTTTTTTTAAATTTATCCGTATATGCTTGTTTCTCATGGCGAAATATTTTCTAAAATTTGCTTTTATTAAGCAATTTTTTTTATTTCGGAATGTTTTTCTTTTATTTATGAATTAATTTAATCAGTAGTAAACCAGTATGAAAAAAACCATACGAAAGGTAATACAAAATGTCAAGCTATATTTCGTGAGTTCGAGCACTCTCCAGGTCCAAATCCAAAGCTCCTACTCTTTGCCGCTTTCTTAAACCTTTCTCTCCGGTGGAGCAGATTTTTCAGTCTTAACGGAGTCTGTTCTGAATCATCAAAAATTTCAGTGCTTTTTATCTATATTTTTTCATTACATCTTTGAAACTAAATCTTCAATCTATAACTCGTTTTGAATAGTACCTAATACCTTTGCAATTCAGATTTTTTTAATGATTTTCTCGAAATTGTGCAACATTTTTTAAAGGTTATTATTAATATAATCAACAAGAGTATTTAAATCCTTTGGATATTCTGTAAATTTACAAAGAAATTGCATAATGAAGTTTCAGTGATAGTTAATCATTTAATTTTGATTAGAGGTCATATTCACTTGGCAAACAAATTGGAAAAACATCCTTTAACTCTATAAATGAACTTTTCTATGTCGGTATTTTTGTTAAAGAGGGATCTGCCCTAAATTCATTGCCAAGAATTCCAAACCAGAAAAAACTTTGTTCTAAATTCAAGTAACTTACACGAGCTTTGAAAAATTCTTGATTATCTAAATTAAATACTCTCTTATGGCTTTTAATATACCTTCTCGCCTTTCCCTCTGTCTCTTTTATATCACAAGATCAATCTGCGAAATTTTCACCATTTAAATTGCTCCACTCTATATATATTCAATAAACTGAACTCAAAAAGAAAAAAAAATAATACCAAGTATAAAGAAAAAAGAAATCATGCCATAAATAGTTGGAATGGTTGGAATGCATTGCAAATCGTGGGAACAAGCTCTAAATTTTAGTAACTAGAACCAGAATGGGATAGTGCAAGTCTTCACGGTAGTGTTTTGTCATCATCAACTCCAAGTGTTTCATCCACACTCTTTCACTGTATTTCTGTATTTGTCGGCACTTTAATCCCCTGGAAGTGGCGTCAGTGGCAAATAAATCCAGTGTATGACCCCTTTTTGGAGCCACAACAAGGGCAATTCCCTCTACAGCCAGAAAATAGTCAATGGCATCGACAAGTGATGCACGGGCATCGTCAAAAAAGACACAATCCGCCGAGAAGATGAAATCAAATTTGCCCTCATCACCCGGACAGAGTTCCCTAGAGCGCTCCCAGGGGATATTTGAGCACTTTACGCAACAATTTATTGTCGGATTGAGGCGCAGGGATCTCCGAACATTGTCCACAGACACAGAATTGCCATCTGTGAGGTGTACACCATAGGGATTGCCATATTTAGCTACCACAAGTCCTGCTAAGCAGGTCATTCCACCTCCCAATTCCAGAATCCACTTCCCATGAAAATCACGAAGATTCTCAAGCACATAGCATGAGAGAGCTTCTTCACTAGGCCACAAACAAATATTTCCCGTATTGTTAAATCCCATAAGATCAGTTGCTGTTATTTTTCTCTTCAATCGCTGAACATTGATAGTATATCCGTTGCTTAGGGTGATTCTGTGTTTGGATTTCATGAGAAAGTTGCCCAAAAATTGAATCATAAATCATCTTAATTAGTGATTTGTTTCATTCATGTTTCATGAAACTTATCAAAGCTTAGCGAATATTGTACCCCAAATAAAATCACAACTTTTAGGTGAGATTCTTATGCCACAACTATTGTAATTGACATGATAAACAAAAAAAAATATTCAGAGAGGATCTAGAATAAGGAGAAAACACGAAATAGAATAGATTCCCAAGACGTTAAATACTAAAACTGAATACGATCGTTTTTAAGAGAAAACGGTAAGAGATACCGACTTGTGGTTTTAGACAATGGTTAAATACAGTAGACTCTCACTCAATCGGCTCTTTTTCAATCGGGTGAAAAAATTTGTTGACAATTTTCACGTTTAATTATGGAGCTAATTCGCTCAAATTCGCTGTAGTTCTTCCTATTTTATCGTAATTCTTTATAATTGAGCGCTTTTTGTGGAATTTACAAAGGCTTTGATGCTCAATTCTATCGCTAAACCGGATGACATTTCGCCCCATATCCCCGATTGAGAGAGAGTCTACTGTATTGAATATGAGACAAAATGGTAATATCAAATCCGCTTCTAATACCTGATTTCTTCACTAAGAAAAAACCTAAAAAGTTAAAACAACTCTATGGCAGAGTTCAATTAACTCTACGAATATCGATGTAATTGTTACTCTTTTTCGTTGTATATTTTAGTAAATAGAGTTGAAACAACTTTTCGTGCGAGTTGAGCTAATTCGTCGGTTATCGATGTAATTATTACTCTTTTTCTATGTGAAATTTCATCTCGACTGAAGTATATGCTTAAGTGTTTTCGTTTTAAGAATATACTTCAGTTAAGAAGATTTTCGTGTGACAGAGTTCATATCGAACATCACTTAGAAATATGCCTAACAGTGTTTCATGAAGACATATGCGTGCATCAGGTATTATTATTTTACTCGAAACATAGGGAACTTTAGGTCAAGAAAATATTAATACAGTAGAGTCTCGCTATAGTCCATATTTGGTTTCAAATTTGACACTTGGGTCGCACTATAGTCCATGTAATTTTTTAAAATTATCAACGATTTTTAGTATTGAAATTGCTCGACGGCTTCCACTTTCTTTGCGATTGTGGTACTTGTCCTTGCTCTCTTCATTGTGGATCACAATTATCACAACTACTTAGCAAAGTTTGCCAAAAATATTAAAATAATTATGCATGTCGCATACTAAAAAACATAACCTAACTTAAAATCAGTGTTTTGAAATCAACGGTCGATAAATTGTGGACTATAGAGCGATGGCCTATAGCGAGACTCTACTGTAAAGAAAATTATAAAAATAAAAAAAACATAAAATTGCAAAACATATTCATTTTGGGATTTGAAAGAGTTATTTTAACTCTAAAAAAGATTTTTTTTAACTCTTGAAACAAGTCATTTTAACTCCTAAAGCGAGTTATTTTCAGTTTTAAAAAGAGTTATTTGTACTCTTTTGTCATGTAAATTTTAGGAAGAAAAAGTTAAAACAACTCTTCCGAATATTACACCTAAATAGAAGTAAAATCAACTCTAAAATATAGTTAATCGAAAATCACAACGAAAAAGAGTTAATTCAACATCCATTCGAGTAAGTTTTACTCGATTATTTTTTTGAGTGTTGGTATATCAGCTTCAGCAGATCGTAACTTTATCCCTATCTTAGCATTTATTCTAGACTGTACCCATTGCTTTTAGCCAGGGGCATGACATTTCCTATGTTTCCCATATGTTTCTAGCATGCCGATAAAACTTTTGAGTTTATTAGCTGTTTTCTGATATTGTAGAATGAATTAGCAAAAAATACTAATACAAAATAAAAGCCAATTTCATATAGAATAGGCAACCGAAAACCCTAAAATGGCAACTTACGTAGTTTTGGAGATATCTCGTGAAATGTTGACGAAAACAGGGAAAAATTTACACTAAAACTGGTCGCATTTTTCAAAGCTAATGTCACGCCCCTGGTCATATCCTTACAGAATGAATTCCCCTCCAGAGGTCATAAAAGAATAAATTTTGCGACTTCTTATAATTATTTAAAGACTTTATTTATTTTCAACCGTTCTAGTTGTCAGAATTTGATCATTTATGATGTAAATTAAAGGTCTTATAAAATATAAAATTCTTGGGAGCATTACAACTTCGAGCGACCACCGATAAGGGCGCTATAATCGAAAAATTGATTTTCTTAATTCCGAAATCGAATATTTCTAAATCTACGTTTCTAATTTCGACGAAATTTTAGTATGTTGTAGTTAAGGCTGAGACCTTTCTAACTGCAAGGTTTAGGCTTAGACCTTTCTGAGGCACTATAGCCTCTCGATGTTACTTGAGTCGACTTATAAAAAATAATTTATAAACAATAATAAATTGAATTAAATTAATAGGGAAATGAAAATGAAACTTCTTATGTGTACTGGTTAATCGTCAATACTTATAGAATTATGATTTGAAATTAAAATTGTTAGATTGGACAAGTTCAAGACCAATTTTCCCGCTAAAAAGAGGGTGGCACGAAGTTGCACAACTTTCGTTTACAATTTTTGCCAAATACAAGAAATTTTCCTCCTTATACAAAGATGCCTGGATTTTTTCTACCATGGGGATATATTCTAGAGATGTGTAGTTATGTTGGATAAAAATCTCATTCAAATATCTCAACTAATTTGGAAAATATGCAAGAAAAACATTAAAAAGTGGTCCAAAGTTGTATGATTTTACGGTATTAGATTTTCCACTATTTATTTGGGTCACATTTACCACTAAAAAAGGTTTTATAACATTTTGAGCACATCTGCGACAAATTCTGAATTTTAGGGGTTTAAAAAAAAAGATGACTTTTTTAAACAGAGCTATTTGAAGCCAACACATAAAATGATCTCGGACCCAGCTCACAGTGCTCTGAGAAAAAATGTATTTAAACAGAAATCTAGTATATTATCGCTCCACACAGTAGCCGATCTTATAATACGAAAGAACTTCTCACTTTTAGGATATTTCGTGTAACGGTTACGAGTACAAAAAATTTCTGTGAAGGTGACTTCAACTCCGTAGGCCAATTGCCAGGGGCTTGCTTGGATGCCTTTCTGCGTCTCAGAAACTTTTTCGTGCTTCTTTAATACGTTACCAAGTTTCTATAGATACGTTTTTAAATTTTCTTGATTACTCTTCAGTGTATTTTTAAATAAGGTACATTTGCCGGCGAAAAGTGTTAATACTAAATTAAATCTTGTTTTCACAATTTAATGCGGAGGTAATTCGTACAGCGTTTAGATCAGGAAAATTTCATGAAATCAAAATTCACATCCCTTTCTTTCTGAAACATTTTGAGTATGTCCCCTTTGTGAGTCTTTTGCATCTCAAATTAGTTTGAACTTGAATTTGGAGTAATATTTAAGGGAAGAAAGAGTACAAAAAAGTTGGATAGACTTATGCAAAAGATTGAGAAAAAGACGTGAATTTTGATTTCTTGAAATTTTCCTGATCTAAAAGGTATGCTGTTACAACCCAAACTTATATTTTTTTTAAAAAAAAAAACAAAAAAAAACGAAAGGAATTCTTTTTTAGCTCCAGCACACCTTTTAGATCGGTAGAAATTCATGAAAGCAAAATTTGCGTCCCTTTCTTTCTAAAAAAGATTTGCATAAGTCTATCCCACTCTTTCGGACTCAAAATTTGACTGAACTAAATTTATTTTCGTGTGATGTTCAAAAATGTTATAAAATCTTCTTGATGGACTGTAGGAGCCATAGCAACTATATTCTAAACAAAATTTCAACAAATTTCGAGTTCGGCCATAACAAGAATCTCACCCATCATAAGCTAATGAAGACTTTTCAGTATTTTATTCCCGATTGATAAAATGATTCCGCAAATTAATTTTTTCTCTTGCCCGCCAATTTAACCATTTAATTTTAGCTTTCTCATGAAATTCCAACACTACTCATTCCAGGCATCCTGATGATTTCGAGCAATCTGTTTGATGGTGACAAGATCGAAACCCCCAAAATGGGGCACTGAGGGAAGTCTGCACTTTAGGGCTTTGGCCAGAATCTTCCATCTCTTGCGTGCATTAAATTTCTTCTCTTCACACTCGTGTTCCGCCTGATCCAGCACTTTGAGAATTTCTTCAAAACTTCCCTGAACACTATCCGAATGTCTATCAAATGTATCACTACACCCTTCCATACTCCCGAAACCTGCACATCGAGTGTCCGGACACGAATGACTGACCCTCCCCGAAGCAAGTGCCTTCAGCTGGCGCCAAAACTTAACTGGCGGCATGTGGCCTGTATGACTCAAATTAGTGGGACACCTCGAGTGGGATTGGAATTGAACCAATTTTCTCAATTATGTAGCGACTGAGATTTGCTCTCAGAAAGCCAAAACAACACGCGCCAAGTAACCTTCTCTCTTACATTCTTCATAAACATTCCCCCTTCAGTCATTATTTCCATTATTCCCCATGATACTTACCCATCCCGTCGACCTAGTTTTTATTGTCTAATCTACACCTAATTATCACGGTACTCAATAAAAGAAGACTAGGATTAATTAAAAAAAATAGCAGTGATTGATAATGACTGATCCTCAGATACCTCAAGCACACAAATAAACACCAAACACTGATCTCCGATAAATTTTCTCAAAGAGGTGACAACACGGTGGCGATACTCACATAATTTTGATTACAAATAGCAGCAGATGGGAAATAAATAGAAATTCTTGGCGATTTTCACGGAAACCCGAAGGATTGTTTTGATTTTTTCCACTGACAAAACAAAAATAAACGTTAGTGTTGCCAACGCAGATTTGACTGTCACATTTTTAGACAATTTTATTACTACGTATACTACGTAATAAAATCCAAGTATAATATTTTCTCGAATACTACTTTCGACACAGTTACTTTTAAAACATTTTTCCTGTAATTTTGACCCGAACACGTCTGACCGGAATAATTGTTCTACAATATTAGATAAATAATATATACAAATAGGGAGAGTAGGTCTATTTCAGGCCTACCCTCCATATAAAACACTGTGTCGTTTTATTAGTAGAAGAGACTTTTTGGCAGCATTTTGTGCGACTGTCGTGTACGTGTGAATCACAAATATTTGTGGTGCGCGCAAAGAAGTTGCTTAATAAAACACTCTGTTTCCTCGATAAAGCCAAACTGAATGACCAAATGTGAGATTAAAATAACCGAGATCTTGGAAAGCGGGCAGAGAAGCACAACTGGTGGTGGTGGCCCGACAAGATTACTCTTGTTAAGGGTGTGTTGATGTACACGTAGCTCAGGATCGACTGACTGCTTGTGAGAGCGCACCATCGGAAGGCACATTAGCTCTCTGCCTAAAGTCTTATACTCATCGGAAGGCATGTTCACTAATAGGCTTTCTTAAAGATGCACACCCTTCACCTCCCACTCAGAGGGCTCACCCTAAGGCACAAGGCACATTACGTACACAATCAGTCTTTGGGAATTCAAAATACAGTAGAGTCTCTCAAATCTGAATCTCTCAAATTCGAACGACGGTTGAGTTCAAAATGTCAAATGTGAGGGTATGTTAACAAATTCGTGTTATGGATGATTGAGCACCATACTGCTCTGCGACTTCCTGAATATTTGCGCTCATTGTAAATCGAATAAAATGGAAAGGAAAAGGAAATACACCACCACAAAGGTTTGTGAGAAAGTACGGGCAGTTGAGCTGCTAAACAAAGGAGAAACCCTGAAATCAGTGTCAACGATGTTCAAAGTTGCAAAATAGAAAATTGTGAGATGGAAAAACCAAAATGAAAAACTCAGGAAGAACGCAAATGATGAAAGTTGTGCTACACTGAAATCATTGCATCCTGGACATTATCACCAGACCTCTGAGGCTTTGTACACGTGGTACTTTTTCATGAGAGAAAAAGGAATCCCTCTAAGTAGTCCAATACTTCAAGAAAAGGCAAAGAAGTTTTTTGAAGAGTTCAAGGATGGACCGGACACTTTCGCTGCCAGTAACTGTTGGCTTGCTGCATGGAAAAAAGTACGGGATCAGACAACTCACAGTATGTGGGGAGTCTCTTTCAGCCAGAGAAGATTTGTTGCCACCCTTTCTCGACAGTCTCCAGCAAATAATTTCACAAGAGGAACTCTCGTATGATCAAATCTATAATGCAGACGAGACAGGGTTGATTATCCGCGAGCTACCAAAAAAAAAACCCTTATTGAAAGGGCACAAAGGAGCGCACCTGGCTACAAAGTAAACAAGGAAAGGCTGACGGTATTGGCGTGTTCGAATGCATCCGGATGTCATAAACTTCCTCTTTTTGTTATTGGCAAATCCAGGATGCCTCGGGCATTCAAACACGTGAATTTGTCGGAGCTTCCCGTCAAATATGGCTCGCAAAAATCTTCATGGATGACTAAAATTCTTTTCAAAGAGTGGTTTTTTCAAGATTTTGTGCCACAGGTTCGAGAATATTTGAGGAGCAAGCAACTACCTGAAAAGGCAATACTTGTCCTTGACAATGCTCCAGTCCATCCAAATGAAGAAGAACTTGCTTCGGGAGATATTAAGGTAGTTTATCTACCACCTAACATTACATCCACAGTGCAACCTATGGATCAGAATATTTTGGAAAGCATGAAGAAAATATAGAAACGAAAATTCTTGGAGTATCTGTTAAAACATTTGGAGAATAATGAAGAAGTGGGAGATGCACTGAAAAAAGTCAATATTCTGAAAGTGATTAAATGGATTGCAGAGGCATGGGATCGAGTGACACCCTACACAATCGCCAGAAGTTAGAAGGGCATTTTTCAGGATACATTCCAACCGTCTCAAGACAATGATTTTCCATGTAATGACTTATTGCATTTGTATAATCTGGTTAACCGACTTCAGCCAGTTGGTGAAATTATCAATATCCAGGACTGGGCACGCGATGACCAAATAGAATTTAATGAAGACGTCGCCGTTGATATCATCAGATATAATTTTGCCACCGAAAAAAATTATGATGCTCAGTAAGATGAGCCCAATGATTTTCCCAACGTTGAAAATGAAAGTGAGGAAATCATCTCTCACGCGCAAGCCTTCAAGGCTTTGACAACTGTACTGAGGTACGTAATACAAGAGAATGAGAGCCCAGACACAATCCAGAGTGTACGGAGGATCCAGGAAAAAGTGAAGCAGAAAATCCATTAATAGTTAATACTTCAAGGATTTCAAGAGGAAATTTGAATTTCATGTAATGTGATTTTCTTACAAAATTGAATTGAAAAGTCTGAAGTATGTGATAATGGTGATAATAAATGAACATACCGTTTTTTGTTTCTTTGAGTACTCTATTGAAAGCAATAGGGGAAGTGCTTATAATTTTGGACAGTCTGCTTATAAGCATCGAAGTTCCAAGTTTGAAGTGCGATATTTTCTATACAGTAGACTCTTCGATATCCAGCACTTCGATATCCGGGTGACAGCTGCCAAACACTGGCGGTTGATATATTCAAAATTATTTTCACTAAACATGAAGTTTGTCCAGAGTGAATTAAAGTATTATTAACATTGTATCGAAGTTTTTAATACATAATTGTGATAAAAAAAAGAAAAATAAGCACACCATGAAGAAAATTCTCTTTTTCTTTGTCAGACAGAAAATAAATTCACACAGCACATAATAGAAAAACCGTTGATCATTCAAAAAACCTAAATGTCATTTTGTCCCCCAGTCAGCCGGATATCGAAGAGTCTACTGTACTAATTGACATTTCTTGTTACTCTCTTTTCAGAAGGGTTGTTTAGAAACTTAGCAAGCTATTTATCGTCTTATTTTTATTAAAATTAGTTTTAATACGTTTAAAAATGAATTGATATGTAGAGGTGAATTTGACTCTTATTTTGGACAACTTGTTTATTAATTTGTCCAACTTGGCTGTAAATTTGGACAGCTAATCCGCCTCAATAGGATGCCCATTGTTCTTCATTTGATGAACCAATCTTACCAAGTCCTCTTCCTGTTCATGTAAGGGAAACGTAGAATGTCACAAGAAGCCCGGAAACTTTCCATATCATTCATTAAAGTAAGTTGACTTCGGTACTCCAAGTACGTGCGGATTCGCTCATTCCCTGACCTTTCCGGGAGCCTTTCAAGGCATTTCTCGCTACATGTCTTTCGTAGAGATGATGTTCCTTTGTTTCTCCAGGGATTTGTCCAACCTAGTCATCACAAAAGCTAAAACTTCACGAAATTTCGTGAGAAAAACACCTGTCCAAAATAAGAATCATCACCTCACTGGTGAATGTCTTAAAAAATTTCCCATTTTTCACACGAAAAATATAATTCACAAGGCAAATCTCACTTCAGGTCAAATGTACAAATCATCAGTAACGTGAATCAACACAATATTCAATGAATATTCAATAATATCACTCAAAAACAGCGAACAAACTTTGTTAGTACTTCTCCAAAACTAAATAAGACTGAAGTAAGCCACGAAGTTCTGTCATATTTCTCGTAAGCAATTGCTCACACTGAATTTTCAACAAAGCAATTTTAACTAAAATCATATTCAAAATTTAACGTATTTAGTGTTAAAATCTTCCAAAAAGAACAAATATTTAGATAGAATTCATTATTCATCAAATATTGGAATAAAAATCCATCATTTTAATCAATTTATTTTTAGTGTCCAATGTTATCCTCAAAGTGTCCAAAATAAGAAACTGGACAAAATTATGAGCATTTCCCCTATGCAATTTAATCATATATAAATTCCGTTATTTTTTGAAAATATCGTTCGAATTTAAGAGATGAGAAATGTCAAAAATACCCCCCAATCGTTCGAATTTGAGAGACTCTACTGCAGAGGTGTGCAAGAAACCGTTGAAACCGAATTAACGTCAAATGAAACATGTATGTCAATGGTCAAAACGCTACGATAACAAACTTATTTTGACGTTAATTCGGTTTCATTTCAACGGTTTCTTGCACACCTCTGCTCTACTGTAACGGCAGGGACCTTAGCCGCGGTACCGATTAGTCTTACAATAGTGAGATGTAAATTAATTTTTAAATTAAATTACTACATATTGAGGGAGTGTTAGAAAAATTTGGAAAAAATGAGACTCTCTATATTATTAATCTTTTTGTAAATTATCAATTTATAAAAAATTACTTATGTGTAAAAAAATGTATTTAATTTTATCCACGTAATTTAAAAAACGCTGACTCTTGCTCCTGCAACATAACCTCAAACATGCGATAAATTTTTCCTTGACATTGACTGTCAGCGGAGTATTTTTTATTTGGGTTTTGCTTACTTATCTAGTGATCATATTTTATTGTCCTGCAAAGTAATCTGCCCCAAGGGAAATTAGTTCTTCCATGGGCAATTGAGCCAAAAAGTTTGTGGAAGTAAATTACGCATATAGTGTTAGTGTGAGAAGAGGTGTTTTTTTTGGGAAAAAAGCAAAAGATGGATGTCGATGAAATCTGCAATGACAGCAGTGGACAGAGATCATCTCCGGAACCACGGGCTCAGGATGACATCGATCAGACCCTCCTGCAATCATTCAGTTGTCTCGGTACCACGGATCACGAGGAGCTGATCAGCCAACTGCAGCAGATCATTGGTCAACAGATAAGCTACACAACGGCAAAGTTTTTCCTCGACATGAACAATTGGTGAGTCGAAAGTTTCATTGTTTCAATGAAATTTTCCATTAACTGTGAATTAGAAACAAAGGATTTGGCTGATGATTGGGGAACAGAAGAGAGTTCAGGGATTGTCTTTGTGCTAAATTGCAGGAACCTTCATGCCGCAGTCGGTTGCTACTTCGATTACTACACAGGCCTCAAGACATTCTCAATGAAGGTCCTGGTGAATGTGACAGAACTTATAAAGATTCGTCCCAACACCAATTATCTACAGACATGGCTGGTGCTGAATGACGGAGATGAGACATGGCCAGATGGTTGTTACCTCCATCTCGTGTCCCCCACGGAGAAATCAAGAGTACCTGTAAAACGAGTAAAACCAGGCGAATCCATGCGGATTGACGTGTGGCTGATGTCGCCGCTTGAAGTGGGAGTGCATCAGAATAAATGGCGATTGAGTACGCCGTGTGGAATGTTCTACGGGGATACTCTGTGGGCGATGGTTGAGGTGGATGAAAATGCCCCAGAAATCCGGCCAGCTGATACTACGGCTCAAACCAAGGAGATCGAGGAGAGGCTGCAGAATCTGTGGGCCAATGAGACACGGCCAGGAGAGACCCGAATGGATCTCGTGCCACATCAATCAAATTTCGGCCAATGGCCCAATATTCCTGCACCTCAGGGCATCTCACTGCCACCACCGCCACCCGGACCTTCTTCCGAGGATACGGAAATGTGATTGAGGTGCCCCAGGGATCCTTGAATGTCCAAGGAGCCACCAGTGAGAGGTAAAAATTGTAAGTGTACTTGAAAGAGCATCGTAAGGAGGGTGTAATCTGTTATTTTGCATCTCTTTTTTATTCACTTATTTTCTTTTTTTAAATTAAAAGTGGGATTATACAAAAAAATTATTATTGAAAAGGTGATTTTCTTTTTGAGATATTCTTTTTTATTCTGAAAATTCCATTGCACTTTTGAAGGGATTGCAGTCTCGTGCCAAAATTACTGGAACATTTTCCAACATTTCTTGAAACATGAAACAATTTCATGTTTCACATCACACGATGTGTAGATGACATAAAGGAAAAATTTGCAGTTTATCTCGCATTTGTATTTTCAGTGACTAAATTAATTTTCCTTTTTTCATTACGGATAAAATATTTTTACTTTAATGGTTTCTACCGTCTCTACACATTATGAGAAATTTTCGTCCAAATGCATAATTTTGATGCAGATTACTTCAAAATGCTCCATTTTTGATAATATAATTTCATATAATGATAATGTAGAGAATTTCTAAATCCGATTCAGAAAAGCATAATTGCGAAAAATTTGTGTTAAAAGCAGCTATAGTAAGGTGGGGTAACTGGATCGTTTTCCGAAGAGTGCTACTTAAACGTTTGTTTTTGGACTTATGAAATTCTTTTTTACTTCTTTTAAATCCATAGAATTATTCACTGTTTCATTCAGAAACATAATATAAAAAAATTATCAAAAATATTAAAGAAAATTTACAAAATAATGATAATATTGAAATAAATCAGCATGCACTAACTGGGCCGCCTTTTCGCTAATTCACTTTTAATTAAATTTTTGGATTTAAAATACTTTTTTCACAAGGAAAAAACAATAAATGTTTTCAATCACCCAGCTGTCGTTAGCGAAAATATCACTGATAGAAAATTTTTAGTGAAGAACTCAGCTGGCACAAGATTGAAATGAGTCGATTACACTCACTTATTTAATGGATAAAAATATTATTTTAAGTGGATTAGTCATAAACGATCCAGATAGCGAAGCGCCCGGATTAGCACACTTGACTATATATGGTGCAAACGTCAAATCGGACGACATTCTGACGGAAAATATCGATCAAGAGGGGTCTCGGTAGCTGAATGGGCAAAGTGTTGGCTTTGTGACGCAGAGGCCCTCGGTTCGATCCTTGATCGAAGCGCGTCCGGTGAATAATTGGAAAACACAGTTTTTCACCGTCCTTAAAAGCTACAACGCAAAAATATCAAGAAGGAAGTATGATAAAAGATAAGGGAGCAAAAAAGGATTTGTGATGGAGCAAAAAGAAAAATGATATGGAGAGATGAAAGGAACAAACATATGGGAAAAAAGAAAACAGATGGAACTCGTATGTAAATAAGAGTGAGCGAAATGGCTAATAAGAACCTGATTGAGTCTGACAGCCAAAACGTAAAAACAAGAGAGAGAGTGAGAGATATCGCGTCAGTTAAATCAGCATTTGTCGTAACTTCATTTTTGCGATTTTGGGATATATATACATATTAAGAATCGGCGTAATTTTGTTTATTAAACTCACTTGAGAAAAAGAAACATTTATTGGTCCATTAGAAATTATTTTAAACAAAAATTATCGTAAGTGCCCTTAATTAATAAAAATTTATCAGAATTTGTCGTAACTTCCATTTTTGGGGAAGTTACGACAAATTTTCATACAAAATTTTCAATAATCAGCATTTGGCGTAACTTCTTTTGCTCACTTGCGTGGCTTGTAATTTGCAGCAAAATTGCAATATTTCTCATTAAAACGTTCACAAACTATGCCATATATCCAAAGACAGTGCGAATAATGCAAAATTAAATCATTTTAATTCGATATTTGTGAGAAAAAAGTGAGGAAAAATCCCTGCCCATCTGTCATTAATTCAAAACAAAACAAGCGATGCGGCGCACAAAATTTATTAAATAAAATTTATGAAATAAAAGCTTTTAGGGACAAGGATCACAGTTTAATTGACTAATTTAGTGAAATAAATACACTCATTATCACTAGAGTAATTAAAATTGATATAATGTATTTTTGAAAATTGTCGTAACTTCCAAGATCTCCATACATTAGAAGTTACGGCTTTATAAACGATGCAAGTTACGATAAAATATTACTGTGTTTCTTCTAATAGGGTAAATGGTGGAAAGCGAGACACTTAAGAAAAAATTCTATTTCGAATCCATTTTTAAACTGAATAAATAATTATTTTTTACCATTTTTTTGTATCATGGGATTCTTTGACAAATATTTTAACATAATCTTAACAGTTGTTATTAAATATTGCAACCGAATAATCGGAAAATTCACGGAAATTAAAAAATAACACATTTTGAAAAGATGGACAAAATTTTGGAAAGTTGGACAAACACTTTTGGAAAGTTGGACATAGTGATATTAATGACAAAATATCATACAAAATATGTAGATAATCAAATGTTGAGGGTTTTCTCTATACTTGCACATTTGATGGTTATGCTAATCCCTCCTTTATGTCCGGGTAACAGTTGAGGAACGCTAATTACCAAGAACTTCCTGGACGTCCAACCAAAAAGAGGTTCTGTAAATTTCACAGACGCCTCGCGCTGTCCAGCAATTATAGTTTTAAAGCGGATGCAATTTTTAGCACATTTCAATTCTCCATCCGCTCAAATCCTTTTCCACTTGCTTTGGGAGTTCTGTAGAGGCTCCTCTTTGTCTTTCTCCAGAAGTTTTTGCGATATTTACTATCCATCCTGTCAGAAAAAGTGGTCTTCGGAATCTGGAAATCTTTGCAGCCTTTTCCAGGAAATTTTCTCCTTATCAGCTGCTAACTGCTGTTGCAACTATTTCTCCGGATACTTAAGGATCTTTGTCTTCCTTGTGAACATGATTTCACTGGCACAAAACCACCAAATTCATTCACAAAATCAACTTGTCCAAGATTTCATAAAACTTGTTTTGAAAGCAACGCGAAATTAAATCACTTTTCTATCCTTTTTAAATGTAATATTTCACAAATATTTTTAATTCACCTTTTAAATGGATGTGTGTCCTTCGATTTTCACTGCGGACTTAACAATATTTCACAAAATATGACGAAAAATCAAACAAAACACTTTGATATTTTCCTAGCAACTTCCATAAGAAAACGGAAAAAATGACAACTACCGTGTGAAGGTTATGAATATCACGCATGCAATACACTTTTTAAATTCTTCATGAAAGCCACCCTTTGATTGTTTTATAACGATTTTTGCATTTTTAACTTCTCGAATAATCATATAATTAGGTTTAATAATCTTTTTATCGAAAATTGAAATATTTAATTGATTTATTATCAAGTTTTTAAGGAGGTGTCTCACATTCCACACTGCTTTGTCCAACTTTCCAAACTGTCTCGCTTTAGGCCAATTACCCTATATATCTCAATATCTCAGCTTTTAAATCATTTTATAAAGATTTTCTCAAGTTATCTTACAGTTTATTAGTGTCACTTTTATTATTTTGACTCAAAAGTATCGCATTCGGGGCTCATTTTTAAGAAAAATAATGCTGAACTGAAAATTTCGTCTCGTGAAAAGTTGTCAAAAGGAAGTTACGACAAATGCTGATTTAACTGACGATCGATCGACATGGATTAAATTTTTCTTTTTACTTTTTTTCGGGGTAAAAAATGAAAAATAAAAAATGCTTTGTTGTATTTATTTTTTAATTTGAATTGCAGGAAAATTTATTTTTTGAAAATGTAAAACAATGTTTCATTGATTTTGGCATGGGACTGTTTAGGGGAGAGTCAAACTCATTGCGATGTCTCCAGTACATTTGGGCAGAATGAGTGCAAAACGTTGAAACCTCGGTGGAGGATACATACTCCACTGACGCCACAATCCACGAGAAAATTTGAAAACTGTTGAAGATGATTGTAAGGTTGAGAAAATTAGATGATAAAGATCTTTTCTACAAAAAAAATGGCTTTTGTTACTCACCAGAATTGCATTTTCATGGACTAAGCTCACAATGACCACAACGCGATTATTGAGCATTGTTTCCAGATTTGGGATTCCGAGGGCACTGAGTCGAGTGTCTCCCAGAAGAACTGATGTGAAAGGGATGTTGAGACTATTGGCTAGGTGAGCCCTTCGGAAGTCTGTTGAATTCCTCAGGTCGATGACAGTTAGGCGATCCGGAGAGCTGAGATGTAGCTCAACGAGATCATTGGTACTTATCCGGGGGCACATTTCTCTCTTGAGATCTTCAAGTTCAATGTCCTGAATGTCAAATTGAGATGGTTCTTGTTCATGGAGAACGTGCTTCCGGTAGGCTAGGCTTTTGGGGGTAGAGGTGTAGAGTTTCTGTGAGTCAATCACGCAGGTTTCCATGACAATGTCAGGGAGGTCAGAGAAGAGGAGGATGCATTCATTGAAGCCGGATGAGAGGAGAGTATTCTTGAGTTGCTTGAGGACAGAGATCCCAATGAAGAGTGGATATGAATGGTCACCAAGCATGAGCTTGTCCCAGAGATGGATGATCTTGTGGAGGGGAAAGACATGGGAGAACATGGTGAGGAACCAGGGGATGGCAAATAATTCTGGAATAAAGTTGATTGTGGCAAGGTGCTTGGCCAACTGTGGCTCGTGGAATGTGGTGAGTTGGGAGAACTTGCTCAAGTACTCCTTGATCACAGCCGAATTGTCCTTGAGGAAGAACCAGTGGAGATACTTTGGGATGAATCTGTAGAGGCTGAGGAAGGCTTTTTCCTCATTGTTGAAATTGAGATAGAGAAAGGGCGCTGTGAGTGAGTCTAAGCCCTGCCAATAGACATAGAGAAGCTGATGGGATGTCACCCAGGCCTTGAGGAGCCTCTTGAGCTTCCGATGGCCAACTGGAGAGGAGAGAAGTTCATCGTACTGGTGACACCGGGGAATGTCCACTTCAATTTGTCGATCTGTGGAAGTGGGAGTGACTTTGTCGATCTTCTCATAGCACCCGGTATTATCCAGGACACCCAGGAGACATGCCCAGACTTCACCACGAAGAAATGGTGGGATATCCTTCTGTGCTTCCTGCACAATGAGATCCCTGGTGAAGGGATATCCCATCAGGAGTCTCTTGAACAAAACAACCCGATGGAATTGATACTCAGTATCCTTTTCCCGAATCACCAATGGCAGATATTCCTCCTTGTCCTTAATTTGCTTATAAAAGCTCAAATGGGACGTATCAGTGTGAATTAAAGGATAGTAGGCGAGTTTGTTAATTTTAGACAAACGCTCAGTGAGATTCGCCAAACTCAAATGGACAATTCGGTTATCGAACAAGTGACTCTGACTCCTGGGAGAGCCACAGATTCGCCCATTGAGCAGAATTACACTCGGCATCAAGAGAATCGGAGCTTCTGTCCGTATGAGACCTTCTTTCTTAAGCTCACTCTGAACATCGCCACCGGCCAACTGCCACAGGTAATAGATTTGCTTAAGAGGACACCTCAGCAACAAATTGCTAGACTTCTCCCTTTCCCTATATCCCGGAATATCCTCAAAAATTGCACATTTGAGAATTTCCTCAGGCAGCACGCGTTCTTTCACCGAAATAGCCAGGCAAGATTCCAACAAACCTATCAGTGTCTCATCCAATTCTTGGTATTTGTCATAAAACTTGTGTTCTCGAGCAATTTTTTCAAGAACATTTTTCGTATTGCACAGACTGAGTACCTTCCGGACAATCTGAGCTATCTTCAAATTACCCCATAAAGTTACTTGAAAAATGAGTTCAACCATTATGATCCCTACACTCCAAACATCACTCTTAATATTATTCTTCCCACCCAGAAGCCTCTCCGGAGACATATACCTCACATTCCCAATCGGAAATGATACATAACTCCCGCTATTTGTAATATAAAACAGCCCATAATTGAAGAGTTTCACTCGATTCTCCGAATCCACAAGAATATTCTCCGGTTCCAAATTGTGATGGACAAATCCCTGCTTATGTATGTGATCCAATCCAGCCACAATTTGTTTAAATATCTGCAGGGAAGTGTTGTAAGATACCGGAAGTCTCTCGGTTAGAGGTTCTCCAACATATTCCGAGACTATTATCGTGCGTTCTACATGGGAAACCCAGAATTTCTTATACGCAAGACTCTCTAAAAAAAATCTACAGGTAACTTACCATGCTTCCCGCGAATTATCTCAATGAAATCACATAAATTGGGGTGGTTTATGCTCTTTAGAAACTGTGCCAGCCCGAAGATTGAGATGGAGTTTGGTGTTAGGGGCAATCCGTTGGTTCCGCACGTATCAGCTGAATGACAACGTGCGAAAAAGGTGTAGGCAGCTAGATTGGACACGCACTTGGACACACATGGTGACATTTTATTATAATTTTATTGTAGAAAATTAAACTTTTCTGCAAAAGATTTTTTCCTCCTCCAAAAATATTGTCACAGTGTTTCTTTGAAACTTGCACATGGTGGCGCTTATAGCAACCCATCAAATTTCTGTGTGGGAAACTTAGTGAATTTTCCGAGGAGATTTTTTTGCATTCTTGGAGAAAAATCGCCAATATCTAAATTAGTAGACCAAAAATTAACTTTTCTTGTTTTTTTGGTTTTACGCGATTTTTCATACGAAAAAAAATTACAAAATGGCTGTCTAAAGTACTTCACGAGAAGGTTTTGTCGCAGCACTCCCTAATTAACGTGAAATGTGTATCTGATAATTCTTATATGAAGAAAAATTAAAATGATTTTCGATTTTCATAAGTTTGTTTCATATTTAAACTAAGAAAAACTAGAAAAAATCTTGAAATCAGTGCTTCAAAATTTTTGATGTTTGCTCAAGTGCATTTAAATTTACTCGACAGTCTTTGGCTCTCGTCTCTGTATTTTCGAAAATACAATCATTTTTATTATTTTATTAAAAATCGTTTTTAATAAAATCAACGAAATCAAGAGGCTTCATAAATGTTTAAGGGTTGATCCTGGGGTGAAATGATAACTCTGTCTAATTGTCCCATCGCTACTGTCGAGTGTCGATTATGGACAATCGAGATGATAACTTGCATTTTTTGTCGCTAAGTGTCGATAATTCTCGCCACTAATTTATCGACACCTATGGAGCTGTCGATTTGTACTTTCGAAGTGAAATTTAGTGAAAATTTTACATTTTTTAGTAAGTAAATACCTTTTTTATTCCCTTAAATCCTCTTTATTATTTTTTTTTAGTAATAAATAATAGTTCTTGTGAAATTTTATTCATTCTGGGCTCACCATGAAGTATGGAATTGTTTGAAATATTCTAGGCCAAATCAAATGCGGAAAGTTATATTATGTTGATAATTTTCAATCCATTACAAAATTATCCTTGCACCGACCGGGAAAGGCTCGTCAGAGGAAACATTTACCATGCTTTACCATGTTTGGGGCACTGCTATCCAGGAAGTTATAGGAGAAATATCTTATGTATGGTAATTAAGTTGAATCTGTCCAGCAGGATTTCATGAGTTGTTGGACGTGACCACAGATTCGTTAGTTTTCTTCGAAGTTCTGCCCTTCCTTGACAACTATAAAGCACCACAATCGAACAAAAAGTCAGGCACTTTTTGAATAGAGAAGGATATTATTCCTGAGATTCCTAGAACCATTTCATCAGTAACAGCAGTTCAGCAAATTTTCAAAGGTTAATTTTTGTAAAAACCTGAAGCAAATAAAAAAGATACGTGTGATTAAATAGATTTTTATATCAGTGAAAATTTATTACTTACACATCTTCCGGAAGCTCCAAAGAGTGGTTTTGATTTCAAAATTTTTCTATCTTCTCGCGCAATATGAATGTTGATTTAACTTAATACCACACTTTTCATGAAAAAAAATATTTCTGAGCTCGTATTTTAATTTAAAATCAATTAAATCACTGAAAAAACTCCGATTGCAAAATCAAAACAAGCGAGAGTGAGGTTATATTGCACTGTCCCAAAGAGTCACAATAACGAGTCGACAATGCGAGAAGAGCCGACACTCATTTCATCTCATCATTTGGATCTAACGATACTAGAGATTCGATAGTGTCGAATCGATACTAGCGAGAGCCAAAGTTATCATTTCACCCCTGGTTTCAAATTGCAAAACTGTGTTTTTCTTGATTTTTTTATTGTACTTCTCAAAGTTAAAATCTATTATTGAATCTTGTATAGAGTTTTTATTTACATTTAAAAAATATATATCAATTTTTTTAAGAGTAAATAGATGCAGAAATTATGATATTTGATTGTTACGATAATGAAGAAAAATACTTGACAGATCGAGTTGCTCCGAAAAAATTAAATATTATCAAAATTTTTACTAGATATGAACTAAAATATTAAATAAAAATTACCATTTGTATAACTTTAATTTAATTAAAAAAAAATCAATTTTCATTCAAAAATTTTGTCGTGAAATAGTAAAACAATACGCTTTTTTATTTTACCATTTAATAAATATTTCTTTGAATGGTTTTGAAAGAAAATCGATCAGCCAAGAGACTGTTTCTTAAGGTATCTACAACACTGGCAGTAATTTATGTCAAAAATTGTTTTATTTTAAGAAATTGACGGTATTTCCTCCAGGAAGAAATGTATAAAAAATCTGTTAAGAGAACAGCTTTCGACGGAAATTCCTTATGAACTCTAAACATTTCTTTTCTTAAAAAAAAAAATGCGTTTTTGAAGGAAAGTGCCTGCAGTGCTGTAGATAGAAACGTAAAAATTCTGTCAAAAATGCAATTTTTGACGAAAATTGCTCCCAATATTGTGTAGAGGCGGCCTTGACATTTAAAAGAAGTCTTTAACCACAGAGGAAAATTTGAAAAAGTTTTGTTTTGGATATATTTTACAAAGGCGCTTTCGAGTTCATAAATTTATAATTTTTATTGATATATTGCTTTGAAACTTGAAAAGTAGTATATTTTCAAAGATCAATACATGAATTCCAAATAACTAGTACGTTTTTCTTAATTTGTCACAAAAATGTGGCAATATTTTACCGAGTTTTGATTTTGGAGAAGAACAATTGACAATTTTAGCAAATTTTGAAACAGAGATTGGCCTTCTCAGGAGGGGGGGGCAGAGACAGGTTAGGGGGGGCAATGTACCCCTGCCCCTCCCCGTTGTTACGCCCCTGCTTTCATGCTTCCCTTTTTTATTATTTTTTCAGTTTTAATGACTCCAGCACACCTTTTAGATCAGGAAAATTTCATGAAGTCGAAATTCGCATCCCTTTCTTTCTCACATATTTTGCATATGACTATCTCATTCTTTCGCATACCAAATTCGATTGAGCTAAATTGAATTTGGAGTGATGTTTAAAAGAAGAAGAAGAGTAGGGGGAACTGGGGCAGTAGTAAACTTTGGTAGTTGTAAACACTGATTTTTTTCATTAATTTTAAGACTCCAGAGGATAAAACCCATAAGCATTCATAGATACCATGGGGATGTATGTCCACAGATGAATTGGTCAATAAAATCCTAATACATTAAAAATAAAAATAATTTTTCCCGAAAATGTTGATATTTCGATTATTTTGGTCATTTTGATTTCCACCTGGAAATTAAAAACTGTGTAAAATGTAGCAATACCAGTTCTTTCCTACATCTTTTAGGATTATATTTATGCATTTACTAGAGAAATTGGGATTCACATTATTTCAAAGAATTAATAATGGGTCAGTAAACAGCATTTGGGGTAGATGTAAACAGACAATTTCAATTTCACAAAATGAGTAGGTAAAAGAGCGGGAAATTGACCTTCATGCGAAATATCTATAATTCATAGATTACGAAAAAAATTGGTGGTGCTGTGTTCAATAAAAAGTCACATGATGTCAAAATATGGGGAAAATCCATTGAAAAAATGTCTTTGATATGCATGCTTTTAGTTTTTTTGCTATTTTAATTAATCTTTGTTAAAAGTGTCGTGATTTTTTGAAAAATATACAGTTTTTATATATCTCTTAAGTAATTAAAATAATCGAAAGTGTTGCAAAGTTAATTTCAAGGGTGGAAAAAAGGGTGTTTACATCCTCCCCAGAAAGTGTTTACTTCTACCCCAGGTATTTTGTGAAAAGAGAAAAATGCACGGTGACACAAATTTTATTTTTATGGAAAACTCAATTATTTTCCAGCATCCGCATTACCTTCGATGTATTGCCTATACCCAAGGGTAAAACATTAGCTAAGAAAGATTTTCCAAAAAATTACGGTGTCCTTGGAAAATCACCTCAAATTCGCATCTATCGAAAATGGTTACATGTGCCCCAGTCTCCCCTACAAGAGAATGTGATAGACATATTCAAAGCATGTGAGAAAGAAAGTAATTCCAATTTCGACTTCATGAAATTTCCCTGATCTAAAAGGTGTGCCGGAGCCATAATGGTCAATTTTTACAAATTTCCAACTAGTTCGTATTATTTATGAAATAATTGACTCAATGATGTTAAACCATTCGCTAAATATCGTTGCAAATTAAATTGAATAAATATTTCCACCGGTCGACTTAAGGAACCCAGGGTGGTCAAGTCGAGAGGCGGTCGACTCGAGGATACTTTACCATTCCAGTGTTAAGATTTTTTGCAACGAAAAACAAAGAGTTCCACACGAATCGCCTGATTCTCGCCAAAGTCGTGGATACGGTGAGAAGGCAGATTGGAAAAATGGGCGAAAATGTCACTCAAGGGAAACTCATCATCGCGTAAAGGTTTTCTCCCACAAAGTTGAGGATACGGTCCCAGCCCCAGCCCAGGGCGATGTCCAGAGGAGAAAAAGTGGAAAAATCTATTTTAGCATCCGCAGTAGATTCCACAAAGGACAATTATTTTATTGGGTTACAAATTATTCAAAATCAACGGTCATTTCCTCGTCGGAATTTTCAGGATTCTTCGATGCTGTGACTTCACTTCCGCTGAAAACTCCTTTTTTGCTGTACTTCTTTTGCCTGGAATCGACAAAGTGATCCGCTGTCCTCTTTCTCAATTGAGTAACATCCTCATCAGCAGCTGCCCATTCAAGAACAAGGCGCCGTCCGTACAAGTGAGTGCTCTGGGAGAGATTTTTGAAGGCATTCTTAGCATCGCTCTTGCTGAAGTAATCCACAAATCCGAAGCCTCGATGTGTCTTCTCACCGGGAGTGACTTTGAGGGGTAATCTGACAGATCTCAAATCACCGAAAGCCTTAAAAATGTCCCTGACTTCTGATTCTTTTGCCTGAAAGGGGATATTTCTCACCAAAATTTTGCTTCCTGTTTGTTTTTTCACTTCCTTTCGATCGGAATTATTAGTAGACTTCACCTGGGACTTCAATACTCGATCACTCTTTTTCAGCTCTACCTTGTTTCCATCAATTTCGGTGAATTGCATAGTTTTCAGGGCGGTATCAGTTGATGATTTCCTCTTGAATTGAATAAATCCATAGCCAAGGGAGATTTTTGACTGAGGATCATCTGGATCTTTTTTCATGGCCACCTGGACCATGTGAATTGGCTGAAGGTGAGAAAAGTGTTTCCTGAGGGTATCTTCTCTTGTGGCAAAGTTCAAATTTCTCAGGAAAATTGTAGTTTCTGCTTCTGGATCAGCATCAATATCTTCCTCTTCGCTTTCTTCTTTTTCATCGGGATGTTCCTCTTTCGTTTCTTGGGCTATTTTGGGTATTTCTTTCGAATCATTCCTTTTGGATTGGATAGGAGGCTTTTCACTTTTTTCAGTGAAGATGTTCTCAGGAGCCCATTCGAGGTACAAAGGTGCATTTTTGAATTTTGTATATGCCAACTTTGTAAAGGCTTTTTTAGCTTCCGATGGTTCCACGAATTCTATCAGAGCTGTAACTCCGCTGGGAGGAAGGACAATACGACCTAAGATGCCAAACTTACTGAAAATGTCCTGGAGTTCCTTGGCTTCGGTGTGAGCTGGAAGATTTTTGGCTAGAATGACAGTTTTTGAGCGTTTCTTCTTCCCTTGGGCTTCGTCAAATGCCTCCAGACGCACTGAATTGTCTTCTAGGAATTTTCTAAGTTCACTCACGATCTGTGTCTCGCCCAGGGCTAATCGGACAGCTGCACTGGATCCTCCAGTTTCGGAATCCAGAATATGTTCCTTTGACGTGCTGTAGTTCTTAGCTAAGATTTCTGCTACGGCATTTGCTCCCAGGAATAGCGTATTCCAGTTATGTGACAGTCCAGCTGTCTTCTTCAACTGCAACTCCTTCTTCTTCTTGTACGATCCTATGTTTGTATCCTGATCATCTGCCTCAGATTTCTCTTTTTCTGCCTTTGCTGGCAGCAAATGCAACATTCGTCCATGGAATATTCTTCCATCGAGCTCATTGAAGGCCAAAATAGCATGTTCCGGCAGCATAAAAGTCACTGTACCAAATCCTTTGATCTTTCTCGTATTACTGTCCACGGGTAGATCAATTTCTGCTACTGGCCCATAGGTCTCAAAGAGTTTCTGAAGGTCTTCTTCGGTGACAGAATATGTGAGGTTCCGGAAGAAAATTTTTCCAGATTCAGAAATTGCTTCTTCATTTGCCAGGCTCTCTTTTTGCTTCTGCCACTTTACATTCAGCCCATTCGTCTTAGTATCCTCTTCCTCACTGATTAGCCCAAGTTTCTTTTTCAGCGTCTGTCGGCTGTTTTCTGTAACATCCACAATGGTAACTTGATTTTCTTTGAGAAAACTCTTGTGCTTCGACATGGCTTTAGTGAAATCCTTTTTGTCAGTGAATCCAACAAAGCAGTATCCGGAAGCTTTTATAGGAATCCTCACGGATTTGGGCTTCAGTGGTTTGAAGAATTTTTGAATGTCTCCTCTTTTTATTTTGTAAGGAATATTGCAGATTTTCAGAGTAAAAAGATCAATTTCTTTCTCTTTTTTGGGCTTTTCCTTCTTCACCTTGGTCTTTTCGGCACTTTTCTCTGGCTTCTGCATCAAACTCTTCATATACTCCAAATCACTAATTGCTCTATCTGCAATTTTTTCCTCAGTTTCCTCTGCCTCATCTTCACTCTTTTCCTTCTCGACTCTAGGAGCCTTCTCTGTATCTCCTTCCTGGATATTCTCTCGATTCACTCCATTCACGATACTCGTGTCATTGTCCCAGACACTCTTCATCCCAATTTTGTGTACTTTCAAAAACTCCTTAAATTCCGGATCATCTTCGTGTTCCTTGGTGATTTCTTCCTCTCTGGTTTTATTTGATGATTTTTTCTTCTTTTCCTTCTTACCTCGAATTTTCTCATCTCGCAATTTCTCCTCTCGTCTCTTGATCTTTGGCACTTCCCCAAGAGGAGCACACAATTCAACGGTGATTCTTGAGGTGTCCACGAAGGATCTGTTGAAATAATTCAGGGCATCTTGAGCTTCAGCATCTGTCTCATAGCCGACGAAGCAAAATTTCCGAAAGACACCTTCTTTTGTGTACTTGAGCTGGACATCAGTTATTCTTCCCTTCTGACCAAATAACTCCCGGATGCGTTGGTCATCAATCTGTCGATCAAAAAAAAAATAGTTAAAAGTCTTTCTTTCTCACCTTTCTCACTAAACAATAAATTAAACTACCTTTTTCGGAAGGTTTTTCACAATTAATCTCGACATTTAAACTGTTTTTTATTAGATTTTCACGGAAAATTGCAATGTTTTTTATCTCATTGAACATCCCACGTGCTGTGGACTGTTTTGAGTTTTTGGTCTTTCGTACAATTTCACAAATATTGCAAACGATCAAAACAATTTGTTTTATTGTAAATTTTTAAGAGATGTTTTACAATTTAAAAATTATACATAAGTCAGAGAATTGGCATTTTTGTATCAAATGCCTTTAAAATATCGTCTTGAAGTGTTTTTTTTTGGAAAAAATAAAATAAAAAACAGCATTGATTGATGACGTGGTTTCAGAAAGAATCACTTTTTCTGCCATAGGCGTTCTCTCTCTCTCTCTTCTTTTTATGTTTTTGGCTGTCAGACTCAATCAGGTCCATATAGCCAATCCATAGGCGTTCTACATGCTTATCCGGGATTGTCAAAAATTACACACCCGCACACACATATGTACGAGATGGACACTGGAAAGGGCTGGAAGGACTGGAAAGTTGGATAATCCAAACTTTCAATTAACGTTAAATTTGAACGATAATAAAATAAAAAAAACGTGACTTGAAAATATTAAAATTACTTTTGAATTCATTTTTGTGTAGTTTGAATAAAGCATGAAATGATATGTAATCCATTCTAGGGATTCTAGGCATGGTATTCAAGTACTACTCACAGGACAGGAACAGTACAGTTCACGTTACGATTCGCGACATTGAAATGATTGGAATGAGATGAGCCATCAAAGTTTGCTTGGCGATTTTTGAACAAAAAAACCACCCTACTTCAGATTCTCTCAGATTAATCTCCCTAATTCAGATTTCTCTCCCGGGGATTTGGATTGGGAAAATTTCATAAAGTCAAAATTCTCATCTCTTCCGGCGTTGTCACACTTGCACATTAAAATTTTAATGTGCGATTCACATTAATTGTCGCTTGTGAGAGTCCAAATATGTTATTTGTGTCTTTGAGTCACTTAATATTTGGGGTTTTTCTATTTATTGATAAAGAAGTGGACTTGGCCTGCAAAAATAAGTTTAAATTTACCTAAAGCATAAATATTTTTCACATTAAAAAATTAAAGAGAAAATCGCATTAATTTTTCACATTAATGCTATAAATCAATTTATATCAAATTTTGCGGGCCAAGTTTACCTTTTTATCAACAAATAGATCAAATTTTGAATATAAAATGATTCAAACACACAAATTACACATTTGGACTCTCACCAGCGACAATTAATGTGAATCCTATTAAAATTTTAATGTGCAAGTATGACAACACAGTTATGCCCAACGCACAATAACTTTTGTTTTGTAAACATGTTTTTGACATTTCAATGAGAGTGAGTGAGATCTAGATCTAGTCATATCGCTCATTCTCATGGAAAATTTTGAAAACATGTTTACAAACAAAAGTTATTGTGCGCTGGTCATTACACACAGAAAAATAATTATGTTATAGATACAATCCCAAAATGGGATAATTTTGGGATTGAAAAGGCTTCATCAGTACCAATTTTTCGATTGAATTCAATCCCATTTTGTGATTGATTTTTAGAGCATTGTGTTTGATTTTATCCTACTTTCGCGATTACGATAGATTTTTCGAAAATATTGTGATTGATTTCATCATTTTGCGATTGATTCTATCCCATTGGGGACTGAAATGGCTCCAATCACATTTGGTTATTAAATCTATCTGAATGCGATTGATTTTTCGAATATATTTCGAATATATTTATCTCACAATGTGATTGATTTTATCGCATTTTGAGATTGATTCTATTGCATTATGAGATTGTTTTTATCGTACTATCGGATTGTTTTTATCGCATTATGAAATTATTTGTATCCCAAAAGGCTATTGAATCTATCCCAAAATGTGATTGTGATTTTATTACACCGTGAGATTGATTCTATCGTATAATGGGATTGTTTTTATTTCGTTATGGGATTGTTTTTTATCGTATTATGGGATTGTTTTTATCCCATTTTGGGATACTCCACGGAGAGAGCAGTATATAATAATTCCTCGATTTTTTACCCCCTCCCCAAATTTCCACCTTCCACTTCTCGGAGACCACTTTTCTAACAAATCCTTACGCTTCAGACGTTTTCTGAAAAATGTCGTCATGCTGTTTGTCCGTCTGTCCGTCTGTCCGTCTGTCCGTCCGGCTGTCGCCAGCTCTAGAGGCCAAACGGTAAGAGATAGCGACTTGTGACCTTCGGGGGACCCCCCAAAAGTTCACCCAAGGATCGTTAACATGCACCTATTTCCCCCCCCATCCCTCCCCTTCCCTAGCAAATCCATGTTTTTGAATGGGGTCATGTTTGGGCTCGTTGGAAAGGTCTTGGTATCACTTCGAAGAACCCTAACTAAAAGTGTCACGGAAGGACCAAGTGGCAGCCGCTGCCACTTATCGGATTTTACATAATATTTTAATATTTTTACATATATTTTAACATTCGGAGCCTCAGTCAGTTCTTTTCTGGTATTTGAATCAGAAATTTCACCTCCTTGGGTACTGTATCTAAAGATTTTTAACCATTCGATGTTTTCATTTTTATCAGAATCATGGCGTCAGGGAAAGTGGTCTGCCTTTGAATGCGGCAGCCTTTGAATATTTTAATTTTTCTCTTATTTTTCAAAGCAAAAATTCTACATATGAACAATAGTTAATACTATTAACTATTTTCTATTAACTTCGCTTAACAAAATGGATTTTGAGCTTTGGTAAATAAGAGAAAAATTGAATAATTCCCATAATTATTCATATTTCATACATATTTCCCAATTCAATATTTCCCATAATTCTTCTCAATAATTTGCAAAAACCCTTTCAATTTGTTCTTTTAAGGCTTTTATACACTAACAATCAAGAAAATTACATCTGCAGAACGTCAAACTGCCATATAAAATGCATATGGCAGCTACTGCCACTTGGTCCTTCCGAGTGCAGTTTTTTGTTTTTGCAATATATTTACATTAATATTTAATGTTTATTAAAAATTTTATAACGAAAAAATAGCCAGATAAATTCTGCACGCATTCAATCGGGTCTCCAGGCGAAATAATATATTCTTCACTATAAAGAATAAAATTGAAAATTAAATTGGCAGCGGCTGCCACTAGGGTCCTTCCAAGTGGTATTTCCAACAAAACTGAACCGGTTCCAATCAGTTTTGAATCGGTAATGAACCGGTTCATTACCGATAAATAATTTTTATACGAAATTCAATTAAATTGCTCCCGAGGAGTATTTTCGGAAATATTTTGAGTTTTTGAGTGATATATAAGTCGGTTCAAATCGGTTGTGAACCGGTAATGAACCGGTTATTTACCGATAAGTAATTTTTGTTCGAATATAATTTTTGTTACTCTTCAAACTATTTTGTGGAATCTATTGAGTGATTTATGAATCGATTCGAATCGGTTCAGTACCGGTAAACCCTAAATGATGCGAAAGTACTTTTGAGAGCATCTAAAGCCCTAGACACACTTACGACTAAAGTCCAGAGACGACTAAGCTCGTTCATAGCCAAGTCAGTTGCTGACACACTACAAACGAGGCTTAGCATTCACTGCGACTCACAAAACATAACTTTCGTGGGTTTTTATGCTGATATTTCTACTGAAATGCACTAATACTCCTTAGAATATGAAACTATTTGTAAATTCATGTCTCAGTACACATGCAATAATTATTGTTAATCACAATTATTTGTGAGGTGGAAGCTAACTCGCGACGTCAGCCAATTTCCGCGATTCTAGTGGATAATTCTTATTGTTATAAGTGAATTGTGAAGTAAATTTAAAAGTAGTTTCATTTTCAAAGGACTACTAGTGTATTTCAGTAGAAATATCTGCAGAAAACCCACGAAAGTTATGTTTTGTGAGTGCCAGTAAACGTTAACTCTTTCGTCTCCTTTGGGACTCTGGGTACCCATGAAAAAAATAATTTTTTTAGACTATTTAGAATCGATAAAATTCCGATTCTTGTGGATGATTACAAACTATAAGGATGTCCAAATCTAGGATATTTTTTGCAGGATCCCAATTAACTCCTGAGCTAAGATATTCTTGGTCAAAAATCGTGAATTTTCGATTTTCTGCTTCCTTGCAGATATTGTGACTTTTTTCATATTTCTAGACCCGAATAAGGAAAAACCTCTCGGGGCCAATAAGTATGATAACTAAGAATTACAAATTACATAAATTCAAAAAACAATTTTTTCATAAATTTTCAAAAAACTTGTTCAAAGTTGATGGGTACTCTCGTCCCCAAAAATATAGAGGTCAAATGTAAGGTTATCCCGCCAATGCCCGCCATTTGCTTTTTGACACCAACCTTGTAAGAAAATTCAAGCGGGAGCGAAATTTTTGTCAATATGGCCGATAATTTTGACATTTGGCAGCGAAAAAGATTGCTTTCGGGGAAGTTTTTCCTATTCTTCCAGATTTTGGTGAATTCTGATTGTCCAGGAAGTGTTTTTTTGGCTCTTGAGAAAGCTTAATGTGTCTGCAATAACATCCTGTTGAGAGAAATGTGTGTTAAAGTGTTATTCTGTGAAATATTTTGAGGAATCTGTTGGCAAGCAGGAGCTGGGTGTCCTTTTTAGCACTTCCTGGACATCCCACAAGATACTGGTCAATAATTCTTCTTGTTTTAGTGATCAACATTGTAAAGGAGTCATTTGACACGCAAAAATAATTCACAAAATTGATATTATTGGCTTTTGGAAAATTGAAGTTTGTCCAAGTTTCTATCTTTTGCATTCTTTAGGGGACGAGAGTTCCCATGAGTTTTCCAATTTCCCAGAGGCGGAGAAAATTCTTTCTCTACAAAAGTATCATATTTGACCACTAAGACTTACAATAAAGTGAGTTTTACTGAAAATCGTTCGCTGGATATGTTGTGGTCCGGAAAGAGTTAAGCCTCTTTTGTAGTATGTCAGGAACTGACTTGGCTATTAACGAGCTTAGTCGTCTCTAGACTTTAGTCGTAAGTGTGTCTAGGGCATAAGTCATGAGTTCGAGTATTTCGTAACGCCTTGGGATGCTTTGCCACCCCTTTTTATTGTTTTCTTTTTATCGCATTTTGGGATTGATTCTATACTATGGGATTCTATCGACCCCACAATGTGATTGAATCTATCCCACAAAGTGATTCCCGTCAAATCATTGCTCTACCTGCCGATTTTACTCTGAGGTTTTTTGAATTTTAACGGTATATTCTAGTACATTCAGAGAAAATCTGCAGATTCTCGGCAGAATTTCTCCCTAGAAAATTTGCATAACCTCCATTACTTCACAAAAATATTGTTGATTTATGAAGAAACTGTAGAAGTTATAAAGAAAATTGTATGCTCTGCTTAACAAGCATTACCGAGTACACATTTTAGATAAGTAAAAAAACTGCGAGCAAAAATACTAATTTCTTAAAAATCGCCAATCGAATGATACAAAAACATGAAATTTTGGTCGACACTCTGTTTAAAGTTTTCACTTCACTTTTCTCTACTTGTAACGCGTCGCAGAATTCTTTATTTTATATAAACACCGTGATATCACTAAGAATAACTCTATAGAATTTTGCAAACTTCAGTGAAAAATTTTTCCATCTCTTCTGACACATCTTGTCTGGAAAGTCTGGAATGTAGAAAAAATCTACAGAATATCTACAGAAATTCGTCTAGAGATTCGTCAGAAAATCTGCCGAAATATTCTGACGAATTTTGTCCCAAGCCCAAATAAAATTCGTAAGAATATCTACAGAATTTATCTGCAGATATTCTGTAGAGGTGTAGATTTTCTCTACAGAAATCTTAAAGATATCTGCAGATATTATTTGACGGGATTGTTTTTACCCCGTTTTAGGTTTTTAGTGCAAAATAACGCACAGAAACAATTCATCAGAAAATTAAATTGACTTTACAATTGAAAAAATCCTAGTGTGATAGCACCGTTAATAGTAAAAATATTGTGCAAATAGCTTAATTTAAGTTGATTTCTTCAAGGTTTTTATTAATTTTAACAAAAAAAAACAGTTTTATTGTAAACCCGTCAAATCATTGCTCTACCTGCCGATTTTACTCTGAGGTTTTTTGAATTTTAACGGTATATTCTAGTACATTCAGAGAAAATCTGCAGATTCTCGGCAGAATTTCTCCCTAGAAAATTTGCATAACCTCCATTACTTCACAAAAATATTGTTGATTTATGAAGAAACTGTAGAAGTTATAAAGAAAATTGTATGCTCTGCTTAACAAGCATTACCGAGTACACATTTTAGATAAGTAAAAAAACTGCGAGCAAAAATACTAATTTCTTAAAAATCGCCAATCGAATGATACAAAAACATGAAATTTTGGTCGACACTCTGTTTAAAGTTTTCACTTCACTTTTCTCTACTTGTAACGCGTCGCAGAATTCTTTATTTTATATAAACACCGTGATATCACTAAGAATAACTCTATAGAATTTTGCAAACTTCAGTGAAAAATTTTTCCATCTCTTCTGACACATCTTGTCTGGAAAGTCTGGAATGTAGAAAAAATCTACAGAATATCTACAGAAATTCGTCTAGAGATTCGTCAGAAAATCTGCCGAAATATTCTGACGAATTTTGTCCCAAGCCCAAATAAAATTCGTAAGAATATCTACAGAATTTATCTGCAGATATTCTGTAGAGGTGTAGATTTTCTCTACAGAAATCTTAAAGATATCTGCAGATATTATTTGACGGGAATTCAATTTTATTCGCAATGAAGTGAAGTTGGCTGAATACATTTTATTAAGTGAAGTATGAATACATAACGAAATGCCGAAAGAAATATAAAAAAATGTATATTCATCTCTTTCTAATCCACTTCCAAGAAGCATCAAAGTTCAAAATGGCGTTCGGGGTAGCGTAAATTGGAGGAAATCTGTGAATAATTTGTGGCGGAAAAAAGCTTGCATACAGGGGATTAAGTGGTGAAAAAGTGTGAATAGATTGTAAATAGGTGTTGGACGAAGAGACTGCTGTGTAAATTGTGTGTGCAGGTTGAGGGGGTTGATGGAAAAATGTTGTGGCTCGGCAAGAGAGGAAAATCAATTATCAGAGAAACTTTGATTGGAAATAATCATTACTGCTAAGGTGAGAAATATCATTGCTGCTGTGTGGGGATCTGTGAGGTGGAGAGATAATGAAAAAAAACCGGCTAAATATCATCAAAGTGCAGAATTTGGGGCGATGTGAGGTGGTAAATTGTGCAGAATAAATGTGCCAATGTTGCCCACATAATTAGTGCCCAAAAAAAAAGTTCTATTTTGTGTAAATAATTCTGGAAAGAAAAGAATGATAGAGACCCTCCGGAGAGGCTTCCCCATTTTGGATATTCAATCGAATCTTCGCGATAATTAATTGATGAGACAATCCCAAATCGTTGCAATGTCGTCAAATGGAGATACAAATCATCATTTGCCGGACTTTTTTGTACGTATAAAACCTCTGTCCACCTCTCTTCATTGTACAAATTTCTGTGTTAAAGCGACATTTGCCGCCATTCCTCCTCTTTGCTTCTATTCCTGTTTCTCTTCTCTTTCTCGCCACCGCTTCATCCTCTCTCTCTCTAAATAATGGAAATTTGATAACGCCCCCGAATTGGATGCAACGCTCAAACAATATTCGTTGTGTCGCGAGCGCGGGCATTGTTGCTGACTTTCAAATGAAGAAGATATTAGTCTCTCTTGTCCTCCTGGAAACAAAAGGGGGTGATGCATGCGTGAATCATACTTTTTATTTTATTCCCACTCACCAATATTTATTGTGATTTTCTTTGCTTCATTGATTTTATTTTCACATTCATTTTGGCTGTTTTATCTCTGGCTGTCCCCAAGATTACTGGAACTAATCATTGCTCCAGAACTTCTAGCAAGTTGTTGATGATTTTCTTCAACAGTTGATGCGTCAATCTAATTGGAATTTCATAACATTATACACTCAGAGAAATTTGCAATACATCGTAGTAAAATTTACTAAACTTTTTGTAAATTTTTGTACATGTCTATGGTGATTCTATCGCCATCGTACTTGGGAACTCAGGAGAAATCATAAATATCAATGCTACTATGTTTTCCTTATTTTGCAAAGGGATCGATCTACCAAGCCTGATTGGTGAAGACCCCCCCTTAAATACTAAAATTAATGAAAATAGGCTTACAAACAACAGGGAGCAAAGTCACTCGCATCTACGGAAGTATTTGTAACTATATAGTGAAATTCTCCTGGTTCAAAAAGCAGAATCCCTTTCATATGGTCATAAACTGAGTGTCTCGAGAAATAGTAGATAAGAGCGCTAGTCACCTCTTTGGTAGTGAAATCTCTGATTCGGTTCTCGAGGTTGTGAGTTCGAGTCCCGACCGGTGCAAAGAACTGAATGGATGAAGGCATAGGGTGAAAGGAACACCTATTGACACTTTCAGTACCGATTTGAGATATAAAATTTGAACATCTCTCTTTGTAAGAAAAACTAGATTACAACAGAAAAAGTATTTTACAGTAGACTCTCTCTCAATCGGGAATATGGGGCAAAATGTCATCCGGTTTAGCGATAGAATTGAGCGTCAAAGCCTTTGTAAATTCCACAAAAAGCGCTCAATTATAAAGAATCACGATAAAATAGCAAGAACTATAGCGAATTTGAGCGAATTAGCTTCATAATTAAACGTGAAAATTGTCAACAAAATTTGTCGCCCGATTGAGAAAGAGCCGATTGAGCGAGAGTCTACTGTATTTTATTAGATACATTAAATTTCAACATTTTGACAAGTGTCAATGGAAGGTGCTTTTCGATGATGTGTTCCTTCGACCCTAATAAAAGATGCACCGCCGGACAATCGTCCATTGTCGGTCCTAATACTACCGACAAGGTGTAAAGTTTCATCACATCAAGTGTCCACTCACTGCAATCGTCATGCACGATTCAGCGGAAAATAATATCAGGGTACAAATTTCATTTAGCAGCACTGTCAGCTATTCTCCAAATTCAAAAACATAACTCATTTCGTATTATTGTAAAAAAGATATAATATTAGTCCGACCCTCGGATCTATCACGGCCTTTGCCCAAAAAAATCCGGGAACGACATAAATATTCACATAGCGGACTGGCGCTCTTGGCCTGTCTAAGATTAACCTAGCAAATTTTTTCACTATGGGATATGACATTGTAAAAATGATTACCTTATGCTAAATTCGATTAGCGAATCTATAAGGGATGGAAGCTGAAAATTGTGTATATCAGCTCCTTTGCTGCCAGAAATTACAGTAGACTCTCTCAAATTCGGGCATATGGGGCCGAAATATCAGCCGAATTAGACAGAAATTCGGGCGACAAACTTTTTGAAATGCAACGATTTTTTATTCATGTACATATAGATATTGAGTTTACACACTCATATATAACGTAAATTGCATGAAAATCCCTCAATAATGCAAAATCACATCAAAACTAAGGCAAACCATGCCAAATTTGAGTATATTTGATTCATTTGATAATCATAATCAAACTTGAAAAATGACAACAAACTTTTTTCAAATGTAACCGCTGCCCGAATTTAAAAGTAGCCCGATCTTAAAAGAGCCGAATTAGCGAGAGTCTACTGTACTCCAAAACCAAAAGTGCTCCTCTGCATGGCCTTAGCATCGTTACTAACCCTGACTACGATATCTAGCTCACAGGCTAAACCGTCTAGGGTCACTGTTAGGAGAAATCGGTACCGCTTCGAAATACAAAATGACGTCAATTCAAATAAGGGAAGAGCACCAGCGATCGACAGTGTTCCTCGGATCGTCAGGTTTTTACCATATTGTTGCACCAATTCGCTACCATATTGTTGCGAATTTGAAAATTATTCGCTACTTTTGATCATTTAGCTGTCACAAAAATTCAGTGCATTACTTCAGATTTAATTTATAAAACCAATTTTCCGTGAGACAACTGATTAAATTCGTGACGATCCGAGGTACAGAGTACATAGTTGCAATTACATCTATTTTTACTAATTTATTGTAAAAATTAAAAAAAAACTCAAATGCACGGATATAGTTAAATGGATCACTAATATACCGATTAAGCATACACAAAAATACCAAATAGTATTTTGAGGCTTATATTTTCAACTAAATATCGAGCTATATGCCTTCTGTAACCAGCCGACTCTGAATTTTTGAAGCAAACATCATGGGGTTACTATCAGAGATACCTAGAATGCGGTTATCGACTTTCTGAGTCGAAACCCTGGGTCTACCAGTAGCGTTTTTCAGATGTACTCGTGCCTCATAACTATAATATTTGACCATTTTATGTATAACTTTTCATGAATTTCCATAAAATTTGGCAATTAAGCGACGCCGATTCCTTCCGGCAGTATCTCTGGACATTATTCCACCTTTCAACTTTTTGTAATTTGCCATTATAACCTAAATTATGAATTATCAAAAAACTGATTATTTCTTGTTATTTATCATCACTCTTACACCTATATATTTAACATTGAGAGCCTTAAAAATGTACAAATCCACCATTTGCCTATCAAATGACATAAGCTCAAAATGTAACCGGTTTACATAAAGTTGGTTGCACGTTTTCACCATTTTGAATTAGTTTTTTTAATGAGGCAACAAACTTTTGATTTTTCAAAAATGACCAACTTTTGGAAAACAATTATTTTTGATATGAAATAAAATTAATTATTTTTTTTTGAAAATTATAAATAATATCTACGGATTACAAGGAACTCATCTGCAAAAAGAAAAATTTGGAAAAGTATTTTTTTTCTATCATTTTTTTCACTTGATTTCTCAAACATCCATTAGGCAACAAACTATTGACACTCACTGTATATGGCTTAACTCCTCTAATTCCTCATCAAACATGATTTTTTAGGATTTGATTTTTAGATTTTGAAAAATAAATAAAATTGCTTGTTATTAAGATTTTTGAGACCTTCGGTAACTGGGTTAACCCTTTAAGGACGATTGGAACACCGGTGTCCCATAAAGAAAATAATTTTTCCTGACTACCTAAAGTTATTTTTTTTCTCTCTAATGTTTGAACGTAATTCCAAAGTAGAAGGTTGAAGGAATCTAGGATATTTTTTGGAAATCTCCAGCTATTTGCTACAAATAGTAAATATTTAAGCTAAAAAATGGTGAATTTTTAAATTCTCAAATTTATAATTAATTTTATTTATTTTTTATACTTTCAATTTTTTTAAGCAAATCCCCTTTGTCAATAAAAAACTACAATACTCATACGTAATATTTTTCATTAAAGAGGAAATTATTATTCATTGGTATTGTCAGAAAAATTACTTAAAGTTTTGGGCTATTTTTGTCCCTATCGTCCATAGAGACGCAAAATACACCAAATCAGACTCTGTTGGACTTTTCAAGGTTAGATGTAAGACTTATCATTGATTATGTTTACCAGTTTAATTGTTATTGTTGATTTTCAGTCCGTAAAAAGTGTCTCGTCGTTAAAGGGTTAAACCTCCAGTCTGAAGCCGGAGTAAGATGGGGTAATTCGGAATCATGTCTAATTTGGAAGTTTGAGATTTTCTCACTTTTTCAGACAGGGGGTGACATTAGCTCTGAAATATGCGACCGATTTTAGTGTAAATTTTTCCTTGTTTTCGTACACATTTCAAGAGATATCTCCAAAACTACATAGGTTGCCAATTTAGGGTTTTCGGTTGCCTATTCTATATTAAATTGACTTTTATTTTGTATTACTATTATTTGCTAATTCATTCTACACTGACAGAAAACAGCTAATAAACCCAAAAGTTTTTTTTGCACGCTAGAAACATATGGGAAACATAGGAAATGTCATGCCCCTGATTTCAGATGGTCAAAGAGAAAAAAGGAAATCACGAAAAAGTACAAGATTTTACATTCGAGGATACTATTTCGTTGTTTTTTACTTTTGTCATCTAAAACTCTTAGAAAATCTTAAAGTTCCAAATTAGACACGTTTCCAAATTATCCCATCTTATCCTAAGTAACTACTAAAATTATATTCGTTTCTTTGATTTGTTTTTGGCAGTGCTGTAATCACTGTAATAAGCATTCATTAAAATTCTTTAACCCGAATTCCGGATGGGGGCGTGGCTTAAAATTATGTTTAAGTTGAGGTTATTAAGTTGAAAATTTACAAATTACTCACAAAATTTAGATCATCTGCATTCAAAAGGGCTTTTAATTTTTTTTTTATTATTAGTAAAATCTAGGATAGTTGGTGTGTTGAGTTGAATGTGTCGATTCGATGTATAATAGAGCATCAAAAAAATACAGAAAGAGAGAGAGAGAGAGAGAAAAGCTTAAATATATTAAAATTACTATTTGAGAGGAGAGAAGATTATAGGAAAACCTACATCCCTCCTTTTATTGCTTTGAAATGACAAATTATTCTAAGTTCATAGTCTTTTCTTTACAATTGACAGTTTTTTTTTGTATTTCGAACTCCACGTGAATGCTGTCCTATTTATCGATATGCTCATTTTATTTTAATCGTATGCACTATAGAGTTGGTCTTATCACATTTATTGATTTTTTTTTTGTTTCTCTCCCCTCATGGGTGAGTGAGTGTGTGTGTGTGATTATGTGCCAAAAGAGGCAAATGCTAGACGTACAATAATTATTGATTACAGTGAATTTCATATCAGCAGCTGCGATGGACTTCCGAGCTCCGGATGGATCAATATTGAAGATATCTAGTGGATTTCCTGAACCTGACATTGGTAAAGCTTTAGGAGTTGAAATGTATAAGGTGAATAAATCTTCTATAATCTTCACTGTGTAAAATTTGAGATGTGATTGATATTTAGCATTTGGCTAATTTTGATGCTCTTGCTGTCTCTCTAATTTTTTTTTTTTAATTTTATTCTCTCGCCCCATCTCGCGCGCTGCTCTCTGTTTAATCGCAAAATGGTGTGAATTGGGTGAATTGCACCTGTGTGTAGGTAAATATCGAGGATCTCAGTCAATTTCTGTCATATCATGAGGTGTTCGGGAAGTTACCCAATGAGGCTGCACCAACAGCTTCGGGTATCAATATCGCCACCACGGCTGGAACCCTCAACATTGTTAGTAGTAGCAACAATGCAATGCAACCACCGCCACATCCACCTGTGGCCAATATTCCTGGAGACTCAGGACCACCATCTGTAAGTTCAGCACAACCGGCTATTGTGACATCAGTGCCGCCGGTGGATACCAAAATGGAGCCACCGAGTGTCCTGAATTCAGATCCCTCATTGCCCAATTCGGGGGAGAGTCCGGTCATTGTTCCGCTGTCGCATTCATGTGACATCTGCGGGAAGATGTTCCCCTTCCGTTACCAGCTCATTGTGCACAGACGCTATCACAATGAACGCAAGCCATTTACGTGCCAGGTATGATTGTTTTTTTTTCATTTTGATTTATGTTGAAACTTTTCAGAAGGAATATATTTATATTATTTACCGATATGCTCTTGAGATAAGAAGAAATTTGTTTAAATTAAAGATTTTAAGCTCTGTCTTCTGCATTTTACAAACTTATTCTTGATTGATTCATTCTGATCTATCTGAGTGCGTTAAAAAACCTACACTGAGAGAAATCCGAAAAAGTAAAATAACATTCCAGAAATGTTTATTTTACCCTGTAGTATTGATTCGAAATCGGTGTAAATATTATGCTTTTTAGGTGTATTAGGGGTTAAAGTTACACTTTTTCATGTTAATTTTACCCTTAATAAGGTGTAAAATTAACATTAAAAAATGTTGATAAATTTTTACACCTAAGAAGTGTTAAAGTAATGACGAAAAAAAGTTAATCGCAGCCTCTTTTTTTCCTCAGTGTAGACACATTTTTGGTTAGTTAGTGATTAAGAATTGATCACACACTTAAAATAACATTCCGGAAATGTTTATTTTACCTTGCAGTACACTGAGAGAAATCCGAAAAAGTTAAACTAACATTCCGGAAATGTTTATTTTACCCTGCAGTATTGATCCGAAATCGGTGTAAATATTATGATTTTTAGGTGTATTAGGGATTAAAGTCACCCTTTTTCATATTAATTTTACCCTTAAAAGGATGTAAAATTAACATTAAAAATTGTTGATATATTTTTACACCTTAAAAGTGTTAAAGTTATGAGGAAAAAATCTTAACCGCACCGCCGTTTTTTCTCTCAGTGTATTGATTTAAAATCGGGGTAAGTATTATGCTTTTTAGGTGTATTAGGGGTTAAAGTTACCCATTTCATGTTAATTTTACCCTAAAAAAGGTGTAAAATTAACATTAAAAAATGTTGATATATTTTTACACCTAAAAAGTGTTAAAGTTATGTGAAAAAAAGTTAATCGCACCCCCGTTTTTTTTCTCAGTGCAGGATTGATCAGAAATCACTTGAAAGATCTTAGCAAATTTGATTAACCTACCAAATTTATTAAAATATGGACCAAAATATTGTAGATATTTAAAATTGAAGACAACCTGAAGAAATTCTTGATATTTAAAAAAGTTTTTTAAAGGCTCTTAAAGATTTTTAATAATTTGGAGCTAAACATTATAAAATTTATTGTAAATCAGTGATATAGGGGAAAGCTTCTTCGGATGATGGAATTTTCGCACTCAGGGTAATATATCTCACTTTTACTGATAACGGCGAAAATATTGAATTGTAGGAAACTTCCGTCATCGGAAGCAGGGGCCCATCAAGCCTAATAAAAAGTGAAGCTAGTTTTTACATTTCCTTGGAAAAATTTTGCAGATATTGCACCACAACTTAAACAAATTTGCTCCTAGTTCTTGTATTATTTCGGCGAACATTATGAAATATGTATTTTTAGATAGCTTTTAATGTACGATTTCGAAATATATCAGACTGATAAGTTAATTCTCTTTAGGAAAAAACTTGCCAAATTATCTTCAGTGTCTCTATGCAAAAACGTATGGAAAAATGAAATGTCGAGAGACCCCTGTCCGAAGCTTCAAAGTCTTTTCCTAGCCTAGATTCATATATTCGCGGATCAGATGATTTATGAAAAATGATTTCACGATGTCTGTCTGTTCATTCAGCTGTTATTATGGTGTCTGCACAGAAGAAGCAATTTTCGTAAAAAAATGCCTTTTTAAAAAAAAAAATCTGACGTTTATGCCTAAAAGGATAGGGGAAATTTTCTTTAAAAATTCATTTTTTTTAAGAAATTGCTTCCAGTGTGTAGAGGACATTAGACCTAGAGCTCAAATGATTCGAGATTAAGACTTGGATTCTTCGAGGGCCCTCCCTAAAGTCGAGTGAAGGATCATTAACGTGACCTTCATATTTCTCCCACATCTAACGCATCGTGTTTTTTTTGTAGCATTTTTTAAATCATCTTTTGTCAGCATAAAAAATACCCTTCAATCATTCCTAATATGGGGTTTTCAAGGTCAAATGTTAAAAATGCTCTAGAAAGCATATTTCTCAACCGAATTACGATATTTTTTGGTTGTGGAAAAGGCCTTGGAACCTCTGACATGTATCAACCGATTTCAATCGGTAATGCTCAGTTAGGAATTTGTAATAAACCTGTTATGAACCGGACAATTAATTTTCAAACCAAATTCAATTATGCAAACCTTCCACGCTTTGGCATAATTTTTTCTTCATAGCTTGAAAACAAGCAATGAATAATGTTTAGGGTAACTTTTTTCTCTTTACACGAAATCATGCTTCAATCTTTCCAATTCACGTATCATTGATTTTTTTCATTTTGTAGTTTTTTTTGGAAATTTTCATAAGTATATTTAAAAATTATATTTTATTTTGATCAGTGAAAATTTCGCGGAAGTCTTTCTAGAATTTACTCTCAGCTTGAGTTTTCGTATTTGTAGAAAATCACTAAAAGCAATACAGCTCAGAGAGATCAGAATAGGATGCCTTATATGGATAAGAAGTAGTCCTAAACGTCCTAAACATAATTTATTGTTTTCCGAAAAAAATATCTAAATATTTTGCCTTATTCTCTATGCACGTTTTATCAAAAAAAAAAAAAATAAATAAATAAATAAAACACCAAAGTACATTTTTCGAGAATTTTGAATGAAACTTTTTTTTCACTTTAAAAACCCCAAGTCGTGATCTCTAATTGTTTGGCATCTAATCTTGATAACAATCACGCGGTAAAATAGGTTATATACCTATTAGGTGAGATTCTTAACAATCTCACCTACTATAATCCTAACAAAATTTGATGTCGTCCGATCGACCTCAAACTTGGCCAAAATGTGTTTCAGCACTTCCTGATCACGAATATATATGTGGCTATTTTACGTTCCCGGCCGGCCGGCCGGCTGGCCGGCCGGCCGGCCGGCCGCTCTTTGGAGCTTAATAGCTCCTAAACTAAAAAAGATATTGACTTGCGGTTTTCGGCAAAGGTTATATATCGGGTGAAAATTGCAACTTGGTGTATTGACCCCCCACCCCCCCACCCCTCCTTCCGCCATTTTGAAGACCCCCCTTTTTTTGTTTTCTCAATAGCTCCGCCCCTATGGCATCGAGCGGGCTCAAACTTTAGTATGTTATAGCTGGGCCTTAGAGCTTTCCATCAATACCAAACTTAAGGTCCCCCGACCCCCCTGACCCGAGCTATAAGGGTCTAAAAAAAATTTCTTAAAATGGCCATAACTCCGGTTCTAATTATCAGAATTTAAAAAGTGAGGGCTTTTTGGAAAGCTCTCGTGAAATGCCACTCCCCCTTCTAACATCGCAAGTTCATAAAACCACCGCTAGGGGCGCTATTATTAAAAAGAAATTTTTTAAATCTTATAAGTTAAATAACTCAAAAATTCCATTGTGCATCGAGTTGAAATTTTAGTATGTTGTAGCCGTTGATTATACCTATCAAACAAAAAAAACCTTAAGTCGATCCATAACCCCTGACCCGAGCTATAAGGGGTCAAAGTTCGAACATTGACCGGCCTCTATCTCCGGTTCTAACTAACATAGCGACCTAAATTTTACCTTTTTGGTTTCGTCTCGATGAGCACTTTCAGATGGAAGTTCAAAAAGTCACCACAGGTGGCGCTGTGATAGCGTCAAAATTCATCGAAATTCAAAGTCACTTTTCTCAAAAACGGCATTGTGCAAGTTAATGAAATTTTAGTATGTTGTAGTCCAGTCTAGGACGTTTCCAAAATGGTGCGTATGCGCGCTGTGGTTAAAACAGAACCGGAGATATGAGGGGTCAAAGTTCACAAAATTCAAAAAATCATATCTCCGGTTCTATGTGACCGATTTTGATGAATGAGGGCTTAAACGAAAGATCTCACCAAATGCTACAACTTTCTAGAAAACATGAACTTCGTGGGACCAACACCAGGGGCGCCACCGTCGAAAAACCAATTTCAATATCACATAACCTCAATTATCTCGACTGTCGCTGAACCGATTTTGATGATTACTTCAACATAATTGTAGAGCACATTTGTCTCTACATTTCGTCCATACATCATTTTCCGCTCAGACTACGCTATCACTCCGATTTTGCCGTTTAAGTGTGAAAAAATTGATTTTTCCCATAATAACGCTTTGAAATCACTCAGATGCCAATTTGACTGCCTCTACTCCACAAAGACACTTAAAATATGGTTTTAAATGGAAAGTCCCACAAAAGACAACAATTCTTTGATATAGTTGAAGTTCAACAAATGACTACTTGGGGCACTCTGGATGGAAAAACGAGTTAAGAAACAAAAAACCTCGCTTATCTTGGCTTCTGAGTAATCGATGAGTTCAAGTTCTACGGCAAAATTATAGAGAACATTCTGGTCTACATTTCACCCATATAACACTTTTCTGTCAGTTCATCCAAATCCTTGATATTTTGATTTAAATACAAAATTTGTATAATTTCACGAATTTGATTCAAGATAACTGAATGGCGACTCACAATTTCGGCTCTAAATCGAATTTGCATGCACTCCGAGTTAGCTCACGTTAAGAATCTCACCTACATAAGCCGGTTAGGATTATCTGTCCCTTTTTGTGTATTCTTCAATTTAAACATAAAGTTAAAATATTCGTTTTTGAGGCAGAAATATTCCATTTTTTTCTAATGTCACTATGCTTCATATAAAGATGACTTAATAACTGAGAGTTGCGAAATAACTTGGAAGTTCGGAATGCAGTCCAAAGCATTCTGAACTTCCGAAAGCGAGCCGGGGGTCACACCACCCAACAGCCGAACGCTCTTACCAATTGCACCACAGACCCCTTCACCTCAACAGTACTTTTGCATCACTCACCGTTTACCGGTTCTCAAACGATTTGACCTAATTCATCTGAGAAAAAAAGAGGGTGCGATTAACATTTTTTCCTTCGAACTTTAACACTTTTTAGGTGTAAAAATTATCAACATTTTTTAATGTTAATTTTACACCTTTTTAAGGGTAAAATTAACATGAAAAAGGGTAACTTTAACCCCTAATACACCTAAAAAGAGTAATATTTACACCGATTTTGGATTAATATTGTAGGGTAAAATTAACATTTCCGGAATATTATTTTAACTTTTTCGAATTGCTCTCAGTGACCACTCAAAAGGTCCCTCAAAATAGTTTTAAGACCAATAGAATTGATTTTTGGACAAAAATTACTTATCGGTTCATAACTGGTTCAATACCGGTTCTCAACCGATTTGAACTGATTTATAAATAACTTAAAATATTCACTAAAACAATAAAATACCCTTTAGTAGAAATACAATTGAATTTCGGATAAAAATTAGTTTTTAGTTATGAACTGGTAATGAACCGGTTCATAAACGTTTAAAGAAAACGGTTCAGGCTTGTCAGGAATACTCAGACTTTTGACCTTGAAAAACTGTTGTTAAGAATGATTTAGCAGTATTTTCGTATATGGACGAAATATCCGCCTGCGTAATCTCTAAAAGCGTCTACACAAACCAGGACCAATTTTTTTAAATGCTTTTTAAGGAAAATATTTCCTATCATAAGAAGAAACGTCAACGGGAAAATTAGGGGCATGTTAATGGTTCCAGGGTCGACTTACGAGGGGGTCCTCGAAAGTCCCAAGTCTCTATCTCTAACTGTCTGAGCTATAGGCGTAGTAACTATACTGAGAGAAATCCGAAAAAGTTAAAATAACATTCCGGAAATGTTAATTTTACCCTGCATTATTGATCCAAAATATTACCCTTTTAGGTGTATTATGGGTTAAAGTTACCTGTTTCAATGTTAATTTTACACTTCAAAAGGTGTAGAATTCACATTAAAAAAAATGTTGATATATTTTTACACCTAAAAAGTGTTAAGGTTACGAGGAAATAAAGTTAATCGCACCCTCTTTTTTTTCTCAGTGTAACAGCCGGACGGCCAAAGAGCGTGACATAATTTCTCAGAAAACGCCTGAAACACGAAGATTTGTTGAGAAAAGTGGTCCCCGGGGAGGGGGAGGGTGTAAGGTGAAAATTTTAGAGGGTGAAAAAATCGAATTATTATAATATGCTGTTCTCTGTTGAGTTCGATCAGTAAAATAAAACAGCATTGTTTTTGTTTTGGACTGCATTTCATACCTCCAAGTTATTTATTATACTTAACTTTCTTTATTCAAATTTTAGTAAGGGGCGTGGCTTGTTTTCTTCAATCATTGGATTGGAATTATTTAAGCATCTTTTTGGGTTTCAATAATGAAGTTGTAAGTTTCATGGTGTTTTGGAAATACTAGACTTCCAAATTTCAATCTTATTTGAGAAGACTTCCTAATGGGGGCGTGAGTGACAATTATGGGCGGAGTTTATAATATAATTAGTAGTAATAATTAATAGAGAAAATTCCCTGCGTATTTTTTTTTTGAATGTAAAATATTGCAATGTGATCCTATTTTAAGGATTTATATTTTAAATATTACTTTACCATCCCGATGTGTAGGTATGCGGACAGGGATTTTCCAACACGGCAGACCTGTCACGTCACGGAAAATCCCACATTGGTGGGCCAATGTTTATGTGCACGGTGTGTTTTCATGTGTTTGCAAATGATAGTAGCCTTGAGCGTCATATGAAGCGCCATGCGACAGATAAGCCATTTGCATGTACAATATGTCAAAAGACATTTGCTCGGAAGGAGCACTTGGATAATCATATAAGGAGTCACACAGGTGAAACACCATTTCGTTGCCAATACTGTGCGAAGAATTTCACACGAAAGGAGCACATGGTGAATCATGAGAGAAAGCATACAGGTGAAACACCGCATCGTTGTGATATATGCAAAAAATCATTTACGCGCAAGGAGCACTATGTGAATCACTATATGTGGCATACGGGTGAGACTCCGCATCAGTGCCAAGTGTGCGGGAAGAAGTACACGAGAAAGGAACATTTGGCCAATCATATGAGATCACATACAAATGAGACACCATTCAGGTGTGAGATATGTGGTAAATCGTTCACGAGAAAGGAACATTTTACCAATCACATTATGTGGCATACTGGTGAGACACCTCATCGTTGTGACTTCTGTTCCAAGACATTTACGCGCAAGGAACATCTTTTGAATCATGTGCGTCAGCATACAGGTGAATCACCACACAGGTGCACCTACTGCATGAAATCCTTCACGAGGAAGGAGCACCTTGTCAATCACATTAGACAACACACCGGAGAGACTCCATTTAAGTGCACCTACTGTACGAAGGCATTCACGAGAAAGGATCATCTGGGTGAGTACAGTTTGAAAGAAAAAAAAAAGATTAATTTTGATTTTATTTGCTTTTGCGCCCAAGATATAGGCAATACAATTTTTCCTATTTTTAATACTTTATTGATCATAATTTCCCAATGTGATAAACCAATTTAACTCTTTACAATGGAAAAATTAAAGGTCTTTGAATGATTGATAATTCTCTAGAGGTCTAGAGAAGGAGAAGGTAACATCAATGCCAAAGGCGCTCCGGTATCAAATACCAACCCCCGGCTAAAGGTTTTTTTTTTAATATGAAGCCAACTTATAAATTCCTTCCAAACTCAGCTTACACTTTGAGTTACGAAAAACTTTTTAGATTGAAATATAGAATATTTATCCCTCTTTACAAGGCACAGAGTCCTGTGTACGAGGCACACCTCAATTGTGACATATATCGTGTAACGGTCATGATGAGTGCAGAAAAATTTCCATACGAATCTGTATGTGAATACGAGAAAGTGGCTTCAACTTTGAAGGCCACTTGCCAGAGGTAGATCAACTATTATCTTTTTTTTTAATTCAGACGCTCAGATCAATAACAGTCTGTCATATAAAATCGAACAGATCGAATCGTATCCCAAGGGATTCTAAGACGGTAGTGGCCGAAAGTGGATAAGTAGGGTAAGGGCTCATTATTTTGGACAGGGTGCTCATAAGCATCAATGTTCCAAGTTTGAAGTGCGATATTTTCAATACTAATTGACTTTTTTGTTACTCTCTTTTCAAAAGGGTTATTTAGAAACTTGGCAAGGGTTTATTGTCTTTGCTTTTACTAAAATTAGTCTTATTACGTTTAAAAATGAATTGATATGTAGAGGCGAATTAGACTCGAATTTTGGACATCTTGGCTATAAATTTGGACAACTTGGCTGTAAATTTGGACAGCTAATTCACCTCAATAGGATGCTTATTGTTCTCCATTTCAAGAACCAATCTTACCAAGTTCTCTTCCTCTTCATGTAAGTTGTCACCGGTCCGATATTGTCGTTTTAGTGTAAAAAAAAATATTTATTTCCGACAATACCGCTGCGAAAGTACGCAGGTGCTGATATGACCGCTTTTACTCGACTATATACGTTATTTAAAATCAAAGGTTTAAAAGAAAATTCTTACAAAATTCAATCATTTATTGATATCTCTATAGTTCATCACATGGACGAAATTCAGCTTTTGAAATTCAGCTTTTGGGACAACATTATAGAGGGAATTTTGGTCTATATTCCACTATAATTTCTCTGTCAGTTTATTTACATCCTAGATATTTTGATTTAAAGAAAAAGTTTGCAATTTTTCTGAAATTTGATTTCAAATTGCTGTAAGGGAAAGTACTCTCTCTTCGAACATTCTGCCTTCGAATAATCTGAATTTTCTTAAGAGACTTACACATTTATATTAACTATTGGTTAGCTTATCATCAATTATTGATAATTACTTGATAATTATGTGTAAATCTTTTAAGAAAAATAAAAGAAATTCAGACCCCCAATTCTGATGTCCGTCACGAAATTTATCCAGATTTTTTGGGATGGTGGCTGTGTGTGTCAACCCGCTACAGCTCATATTTTGTGCACTTTTGAGCGAAATATTCACAATAAACCACAGAAACACCCTTTATGAGATGAAAATTGTTGTGACTTGATTTATTAAAACAGGAAATGCACGAAAAACTAGAGGAAAATCCGTGAAATTCAACGCTTTTGCTCAATGAGGCTGTCATTTCTCAATCATGGTATTGCTCTCCCTCGCACTTTCTCATTCAGTCTTTAATTGCGGGATATTTTCAAAATCATTTCCGTTAGATACCCAGCTTCATGAATTCACTCAAATTTTATTTTATTTTGTTACAAGATGGTCTAACTAATGCAAGAAAATAATTTTTAAAATGATTTTTCCATATAAATTCATTAATGCCTTTGGTGTTTATTAAAAAATCTCGGTATTATTGTAATACCTAAAGATTTTTTTTCCTAAAACACAATACAATAAAATGAAATCCATTCTCGTGGAATGTAAGTGGATGAGTATTTTTGTGTTCCTTTTTGCGTTTCTTCAACATGTCCCAAAGACATTTATGGAGGAATATCACGTCAAATTTCTGAGATATCTTTAGGTAAAAATTCTCAAGAAATGAATAGACTTGTTTGTTTAAACTCCTATTTATCTCAATAATTGTATATTACAGGATGTTGGTATCCAGAAGCCGAAAATGATTTTTAAAGGAGAATTCAAGGAAAAATTCCCCAGAACAAACTAATTTCCTATTATTTAATTTTTCCTGTAATTTTCTCGATTTTCTCATTAAACCTTGAATATTCTTCTTTATTATTCTGGGCTGAAATTTCCCATCCAACGACCACCAAATTATTATTGTTAATAATATTGTTGCTACATCGATTCCCTACCCTTAAGTTTTACGTGTTTATGATCTTCAGAGAACCTATCTCTTTTTCGAGAATATTTTCGTGAAAAAGACAAGTAGTCTTGCGCAATCCTTTTCGGGGATTCGAAGGATATTCAAGGATTTATGAAGATAATGAAGAAAATTATAGAAAAAATTAAAATGAAAAATCAATTAGTTTAAAAATGTATTTCTATGAAAATCTTCTTTTAATTTTCTTTCACAAATCTTTTCTGGACAACACCATCCTACTATATACCGTTATTGAGATAACATGCATTTAATCAAATAATTTTTCCCATTTCTTGAGAATTTTCACATTAAGATATCTCAGAATGTTGACTTGATGGACCATAATTTTGGAGCTCAGAGGCAAAATGACTCATATCCTATGGCTAAAGCATAGGATATGTGTCATTTTGCCTCTGAGCTCAACAATTATCTTTGTGAGATATTTTCTGGAGACACCAAGATACCCCAAAGTATTAATCGATAATTATTTCAATTTTTCATGGTGGACATTAAATTTATGTAATTATATATTACATGAATTTAATAGAAACTATTTTAGCAAATATTTTTTGAGCACTAAACAGTGACATTTTCACATAAAATGCATCTATTTTTCCATCTCACGACCTCGAGGAGCTTGCGAAATAAAATTCGCGGGATATTCAAAATAACAGTCATTATTCTGATTTTTGTGAATTACTACATATGCCTTCCCGCTGAAAGCGCCAAACTCTTTATTCGTGTCCACTCATACAGAGTGAAAGCTTTGTGTATGATGTATATTTCTATTTCGCAAAATCGGGAAAATTTTGGCGGGATAGCAACGTGACGGCATCAGAATTACATCACAGATTATTCGAAGGCATGAACGTTCGAATGGAGAGTACTTTTCCCTATAATATCTCGTCTTTAGTTCCAAATCGAATTTGCATGCAATCTAAGTTTGCTCAAGTTAAGAATCTCACCTATAATAAACCGATCTAGGCTCTAGTTTTGTCGAATTATTTTTGCATTCATTATATATTTTGCATTGTTTAATGCATTCAATGCAAATTGACTGACATAACGCCATCTGGCAGTTAGCGATAAGAATTTATTCGATATACGCCCTTTTTGATCGAAATTTTTGAATTTTTATTTTCTCTGCAAAAGTGTGTTGTACGGGAAAGCTTTCAGGTTTTGCACATACCATGGCTTCGAACATAATCCTCTAATGAATCCCGTCCATTCTTAAGTTACACATTTCCTGAAATAAATTAAGTCGGATTCATTAAAGGAATATAGGAAAAATATGAAGATGTTCGAAGCCAAAATGTGTGTAAAGCGAAGCCTAAAAGCTTTAGCCTAATTGGTTCCGTATTCAGAGATACTATTTCTTTTCAACATGAAATACTTTACAAAGAAATTTGTTGGTTGTTTCAGTAAATCACGTGAGACAACATACGGGTGAATCTCCACACAAGTGCACCTACTGTTCCAAGAGCTTCACAAGAAAGGAACATTTGACAAATCATGTGCGTCAACATACTGGAGAATCACCCCATCGTTGTACATTTTGTATGAAGTCTTTCACGAGAAAGGAGCATTTGACTAATCACATTCGGTGAGTTTCAGTTTTTTTTTTCTTAAAGAAGTATTTGCAGTAGTAGATTTTTTGTTGTTGACGGTAAAATAAAATGCATATGCTTCCGGTGCAGAATACATACGGGAGATTCTCCGCATCGATGTGAATTCTGCCAGAAGACTTTTACACGAAAGGAACATCTTACGAATCACTTGAGACAACATTCCAGCGAGAATCCTCATTGTTGCAATGTGTGCAATAAACCATTCACCAGGAAGGAACACTTGATTAATCATATAAGGTTTGTTTTCTTGAAAAAAAAGGTGCAGCAGCAGTGAAGGCGTCTCTATTATTATATACTTCTTGCTTTTCCTACTTTTGCAGTCGATCCCATACTGGAGAACGGCCCTTTGCATGCAATGAATGCGGAAAATCGTTTCCACTAAAGGGAAATTTGCTTTTTCATCAGCGTAGTCACAACAAGGGTGCGGCTGCTGAGCGCCCTTTTCGCTGTGATTTATGCCCTAAGGATTTTATTTGCAAAGGTAAGAAAAAAAAAGAGAATTTTATCTTCAACTTCACCTCAAAAAAAGAAATCTTCTCAAAATTGACTGAGTTCTTTCTACAAAATGATGAATAATTGAAATGTGTTTTTTTTTGTTGTAAAAAATTCACGGTGAATCTTAAATTATTCAGTGTCTCCAAATTTGCTTTTTTGAATGTCCATTCTTGAATTTATTTGGATAAATGATGGATTTTTTTTTGTGTGTAATCTTTTCCTCAATAATTCTGCGATTATCGAGTTATATCAGTTACAATTTTTTTCGATTGTTGCTTTTTTTTTCAAAGCTGTGCTGACTTTAGCATTTTATATAGTTGATGAGGAAAAAAAAGAAAAGAGATAAAAAAAATTGCAAAATTATCAATTATATTTTTTTCCATCTCATTAAGTTTCTTGTTATCTTTTGAGACCATTTGTAATAATTTTCATGCAGCTGAACAAATTTAACTGAGAATTTGAGAAAGATGTTGATTTTAATTGGTTTTCATATTAAAAATATGAAATTGACTGGAAAAAGGGGTGTCAAAGCGTTCCAGCTTTGCGGCATGCTTGTACTCGTGATTTAGAGGTTTTACCGCAGTTAATAAAGTTCTTCATTATTATTAATAAGGTTCAGTCGGATGGGGAAAGTGCACCGTATTCATGCGTTTGTGCATTCGACAAAATATTTTTCCACTGCGTTATGCCCAACGCACAATAAATTTTGTTTGGTAAACATATTTTCAAAATTTCTTATAAGAGAGAAGGGTATGGGTAGATCTTTGTTTCATTCACTCTCATTGAAATGTCAAAAACATATTTACAAAACAAAAGTTATTGTGCGTTGGGCATTATGCCCATATGACATTTCAATGAGAGTGAGAGAGCTGGATCTAGTCATCTCGCTCATTCTCATGGGAAATTCTGAAAACATGTTTACAAATAAAAGTTATTGTGCGCTGGTAATTACGCCCAACTTTTGTTTTGTAAACATTTTCGAAATTGCCTGTGAGGGTGAGCGAGATGACTAGATTTAGATCTCTTTCACTCTCACTGACAGATCAAAAACATATTTACTAAACAAAAGTTATTGTGCGTTGTTCATTATTGTTTTTTTTATGTTTACTGGTTCCCAATATTTTTATAAATTTATTAGAATATCCCACAAAAAATAATTATCGGTTTATAATAAGTTTGAACCGGTCTGAGCAACCCTATGGCAAGTTGTCTTTTTTTTATATGGAGCTATTTGAATTCAGGTCATGGATTAAGCTCACAGACCTTGCAGGGTAAAATTATTTCGACATAATTCAAGTATATTATTATAAATCTGTCTAGAGGAGCTCTTATCCCTGTAAGAAATGCACCCTGTCAGACCGACTATCCCTTAGGGAATGAAGAGACCCATCCACGGCTTCATTGAGTAGAAACATCGTGGTTTTCCTAAATAAGTTTTAGTTTGAGTAACAGAATCCAATGTCTGAACTCCTCTAGTCGTAATTAGGGGATCACAATTCAGAGTTTGGCTGATGAAAAATTCAAAAGAGAAGTTCTCGAAGAAATCTCCTAAACTTCGACGGTTCCATGGTCGCAGAGCATTCTTTTTCACTGGTAGCAGGCATTGGGGCATATGCAAAGTCCTTTGAGTTTAAGGGGCGGTCCTCAGGTTTCATCCCCTTATAGAAAAGGTTCTGTTTCTCGACTTCCAATAAGCGCCACGGCGCGCCTGGCCCATTGTTCCCACGGCAGGCAGATTCAACATGAACTGCATCCACAGGAACAAAAGGATGCGCGTGTCTGGTAAGAACTGACACGGCTATTGCAATCCGGGGAGCTTCCCGATTCACACGGTAGAAGGCTCACAATGAACTGTCTGTGATTGGTATCACAGGCAAAAATCACGCCTAAGTCATAAATGGACATTTTAAATGCTCCTCTCTTACAAAAGCATATGCGTAGCCCTCCCGAAGTATAGGGCTTAAGTGGAAAAATGACATTTAGGCTAATATTCTGCATTTTTTTCCCCAAAACGGGTAGTTGGGGCTATATGAGACACAAGGGCGCATTGTGGTGATAGCGGGGATCTATCGTGACGTGAATATATTATAACTACTCCTAGCCATATAAAATGCAAATTTGTCGCAATATTTATCTGTCCAAAGGGTCCAGTTGTCCAGTATCCACAGCTTTTTTGACTTTTGATCTTAGAAATCCGTTATTACAAATGATTCAAGGACTTTGAATTTACCGCGAACAGGGAAGGGAACCAACTATCCGGGCTCTATTTTGTTATCAGGTGGAAAATCGCGACAACACATCTTATAAGAACGTTTTAAAATGCAGCGTCTTTGATTTAAATAAAAACTGTATGTGCTCCTAAGCGATGTACGATCAGGAGATTGGGATCTAAAATTAAATTGGGAGAAAAAGGAATAATTCCACCGCAAAGGTGTAATGGATAGAAATCAAGGGAAACTCTTTTTTAGATATTACAATAACTTGAGACTTTTTAGGATTCAAAGTCAACCCATTTGATAATGCCCAGTTCTTAATTCTGGAAAGATTAATATTCATAAGGCGGATAGCCTGAAAGGAATTGCAGGGCAATTAAATGTGATTTATGAATCAATTTAATCGGTAGTAAACCAGTATGCAACCAAAAACCATGCGAAAAGATAATACACACAGGGAGCTCTTTTTCGTGAGTTCAAGCACTCTCCAAAGCTGGTACGCTTTGCCATATCTTTTTTAAATCTTCATTTCCGGGGGAGCAGATTTTACTGCTCGAACTCCACGAAGAGAGCAGTATATAGTCCCTCGATTTTTTCACCCCCCAAAATTTCCACCTTTCATCCCCCGGAGACCACTTTTGTCAACAAATCTTCACGTTTCAGACGATTTCTGAAAAGTGTCGTTACGCTGTTTGTCCGTCTGTCCGTCCGGCTGTCGCCAGCTCTAGAGGTCAAACGGTTAGAGATAGCGACTTGGAACCTTTGGGAGACCCCCCCATAAGTCGACCCAAAGATTGTTAACATGCACTAGTGTGTAGAGGCCATAAGATCTTAATTTAGGTAAAGACAATTTATGCACAGGACCTCTAATGGATGGAGCCCTTAATGTAAAACAGTTTGAGATAAATCTTTACTGCCAAATTTCACAGGCTTAATATCGACAGCTCTATTCCATACTATTCAAAGTCGACTTAGAATTATATTACTCCGAGAGATACGTTGTTCCTGGGACCGAGATGTACAACTGGTGAAAATTTGGTGGTCATCCGGCGTTCGGGTAATGAGATATTCATATTTTTCGAGAAAAAAATTTACACAGGCAGCATAGGAAATCGCCAACTTCAAATGGCTCTTTGAAATGTTGTCATTTTGAGATAGAATAGTATGGAATGGAACCGTCGATATTCCCTAGGATCAGCCTGAGTCTGTTTAAATCATTAGCACTCCTTCTCATTCTTCTACCGCTATCCAAAATGAACTAAACATCCATTAATTCTTGACGAATAATTCTCCGAAGGGAGAAGTCCTTGTTTAACACTAAGAACGCATTTAAGAGGAATCAGCGCCGCTCCGAGAGACATCTATTATGTCAATTCAAATACCTATCCATAAAAAAAAGACTTGATTTCTCGGCAGGCGTATTAAAAGTAATAAATATTATCTCAATCACTGTAGAAAAATTGCCGTGTAGATAATAGATGTGTTTTCGGAGAGGGAAACTCCGTCCGGATGCGGCAACACTGTTTGTGGAGTTTTCAACCCAGGATCAAAAACTACCTCTTCTTCAGAGCTTTCGACACGCTCCGTGTCTTCCTGAGTGATCGAGTGTTGTCAAAGATCTGTGGGTTTCGTTGGGTAGGGGACGTTTTGCATTGGTGGGAAGGTTCTAGGATGTTCACAAAAGATCTCAACGGATGCACCAGACACTCTTTGGTCATTCGGGGACAACTGAAGTTTTTTTTTCAGTTTTTTTTTCAGTTTTTTCAGTTGTCCCCGAATGACCAAAGAGTGTCTGGTGCATCCGTTGAGATCTTTTGTGAACATCCTAGAACCTTCCCACCAATGAAAAACGTCCCCTACCCAACGAAACCCACAGATCTCTGACAACACTCGATCACTCAGGAAGACACGGAGCGTGTCGAAAGCTCTGAAGAAGAGGTAGTTTTTGATCCTGGGTTGAAAACTCCACAAACAGTGTTGCCGCATCCGGACGGAGTTTCCCTCTCCGAAAACACATCTATTATCTCAATCCTCATTAAAATCACTTTATTATTAGTTTAAGCATTAGTAAAACCGTTGAATATCAAGAGTTCTATTGATAATATTACATGGAATTGGAACTTTTCATCGAAACACAAAATAAAATATCTTGTGTAGCGTCAATTATTGCAAAAATATGAATTATTTTATGGTATTTGTGTCAATTAAAGGTCATTTGGTGTCACATCGGAGATCTCATTCAGACGAAAAGCCATATGTCTGTATTCACTGTGGAAAGTCATTTGTGGAGAAGGGCAATATGCTGAGGCACATTAAGAAGAATCATCCTCAGGCGGCACCAGTTGTTCTGGAGCCTCAAGTGATCAGTGAGTATTTCGGTGCTGTATAAAAAGTGTATTCATATTTTGATCTGCTTTTGATTTGAGAAGGGAAAGAAAAAGTTGTATATGCTAACGGATAAAAATCCTTTTGCTGTAGTATCTCATCAAAAGGCCACCTTGCTGTCGCCACAGATAGCTACATCGAGGCCAATTTGTAGCACAACGGAGACAGTAAGTGCCCTGCCTGTGACATCGACGATAACGTCCCATATCCTTCAGCATACAAATTCACAGACTGCATTGAGATTGTTGCAGAGCAGTGAACCGCCACCTCCACCACCACCGCCAATTCCCGTCCATTCGCCGGAGAATTCGGTGGGGTTGCAGGTTAATGTTCACAATCACAATGCCGTCAATGCGCCGCCGCCGCCGCATCAGCAGCTGAAGCCCTAGAACTACTATGGCGAATTCGGTGGATGCGGTGGATTAGTGACAGCAGTTGAAATAGTGAGTAGAAGACACGTACTAATGGTATAACTATTGAGGATCACTATGATGTTGTTATATATAGTAGATTTAGGGTATGATGCGATAATCTTTTTTTCTTTCTAATTAATTAGTAAAAATTCTTAGGATAGGAAGCTTAATGCGTTGCCTCGGATTGATTTTTATATCACAGAGGCATATCAGATCTTTAGTTTCTCAATAGGATTCTCTTGTATTTTTGTTAAATTTCCCGAATTTATCTAAAAATTATAAAAAAAAAAATAAATAAATTTCGGTAAACTACATTTTTCCATGCTGCAAGGGCTCAACTCTAACCACAAGTTTGCTTCAAGTTGGACAGTTTAAAAATTTACCGCACTCTTTTATTGCAAAGACAAAGAGAGGTTCATAACTTTGTAATATCAAAGGGCTTTATGTTGTCTTGAAATCTGAAATTCTTGACAGTTTTCCACAAAGGTGGCTTATCCATCTGACCAGGAGCTGGAAGGTGCTTTTGTGTCAGCATTTCATGCAAGAAACGACGTGTAGCTTGCACCAAATGCAGATGCAAAACGAATGCCAGAGACTACAACAGTCAATATAACCGACGAATTGTTGACAATTTGTTAACAGAATTGTTAAGTTTCTTGGTGATCATTTAGTGCAACTAAAAACCAATAAATCCACTCCCGCTGGTGTAATTCTGATAACACCTATTGCCATATTGCTAGACAGCATTTCCCCTTCAGAAAATTATAAAAACTTTCAGGAATGTTGCAGTTTAATGATACAAAATTTTTGCGCTTTTCAGCTGCACGAGATTCCCGACATTTACTATCTAATTTATAAAAAGTAGAGTAAATAAAGTGCTGTTGAGTTTAACTCCTTGGCATTTGCTTTCCTCCCTGCTGTTGTGGTATCCGGGTACTTCCGCAAAAAAGCTTTCAAGAAGAAGGAACTTATCGAGAAAAATAAATACTACAACACACTACAGCTGAAGTCCTTTTATTCAACTTACCGAGTGCTTTGGGGATTACAGTGGCGCAATAGGCAAGACTGTCGCCTCTTGAAAGGGTAGATCCCCGATTTGACTCACTGCTGTGAGTTTGTGTCCTGCTCGGTGCAAAGATCTGATTGTCTGATTTAGAAAATGTCCACGTGCAATAGGAACGTAATACAATGCACCGCCTTTGCCCGACTCCTCTGGGAGCACATGAAGCATCCACACTACGGGAAGGCGCTCTTGGGCAGTCTACAATTAATTTAGGAGATTCCTCCAACATTGGATGAATTATTGTAAAAATTATTACCTTATAATACAAATATCTCGATACGAATAACGATAATAAAGTAAGGGTCCGCAGCGGATTTAATTGAAATCATTAATATTATCTTCCATTTGTCTGCAGATGGAATAACTGCACCAAATTTCGGCCAGCTTGCAATTTCGGACATTTCCTTTATTTCTCCAATTTCCATACATTTTTTTTCATTCTTTAGAGATTGTACGATTAAAAAATAAATAAATAAATAAAAGTGTCGCCTCTACGAAGTGAAAAGATTTTAAAAGGGTTCCGGAAGAGCAAGGAACTATGAGAATCAAGGTGGCCGAAATATTACCCAAAGAAATGTCAATATTTTTATTCATTTTGAAATGCATTAAGAATAATTTTGCAAAAAAACAAAAACTTTAAACTACAAATACAACAAAGACTTCCCGTACCTAATTCTTAATATGGAACAATATATTTTATTTTAAGAGGAAAAGGAAATAAAATTGGCTCTGTTTATAAATCTGAAGAGGTGTTTGCTGACAACCTCATGTTCTACTATTTTTCTCTTATTTTTATACGCGTAGCCGCAATTCCTCTGTGTGATTTCCTTCACAAACTTACCAAAAAAAAAACAAGAATAGGAGAACTACTGTACCAAGTTTCGGCCAGCTTACAATTTCGGACACTTCTTATTTTGGTACAATTATGCTATTATGAAAAAAAAATCAGTAGAAGCAAGTTGGAAAAGGTTGCGTAAGCCTAATATTTATGCATTATGCATTTTTTCGTGTTCTGAACAGAATTTTTTGGCCTAATGTAAAAAAAAAAGAAATCGTATAAAATGTATAGTAATGGAAGCTCGCCTTTTACATTTTCGTCCTTCATAAGTTTTAAACAATCATATCAAGAAATAAAATAAAAATAGAGCCTTAGTTATTCATTATAATATATTTTTTCCCGCTGATTGAGAAAATGTTTAAAGTTTTTTCTGTTTTTCTGTGAAAATTTGTGAAAAGAAAGCGAATAGTGTAACGTCGATCTATTTATTCATTTTCAACCACTTTTTCCTATTGGGGTCACGGACTTTGGATCCAAAGGGACTCAGGCTGATCCTCGAGCATATTTTGCCTGAAAATTTGCTAGTAAAGATTTATCCCAAACTAATCATGGATTGAGGGCTTAGGATTTTCTATTAAAGATCTTTGCATCAATTTTCTTTACCTAATCCTTTACTACCAAATTTTATAGGTTAAATATAATGTACTCGAAGATCAGCCTGAGTGTCTTTCAGCCTTTAGGACACCTAGATTAGCAGCCGGTAAGGTATTCGGTATCGATTCCAATAATATCAAGATTATACGGAATTTGATTTAGTCAATTTGTCCTACGTCTGCCCCGAAGTGGAAACTCTTTCACAATGACTTGTATATGTTTTCTAAAGAATTTTTCCTTATGATACTATGTTCTCCTGGGCTCTGTACATCCCAAGTCCCAGAACACGGAGGTCAATGCTGCTTTCTTCGTGGTTTTCCAAAGACTGACTTCGTCTCACCGCGAACTCCTTGTTGCGGTACCGTTCTATAGAGGGCAAGTGACTCACGATTTTCAAATTATGACCATTGTAATCTTAATAGACGAATTGACTTCTATACACTATTCCAATAAAAAAATAAGATATTTTTTAGCATTTTACTGTTCTCACACTGAGAAAAAATGGGGGTGCGATTAACTTTTTTTCTCATAATTTTAATACTTTTTAAGTGTAAAAATATATCAACATTTTTTAATGTTAATTTTACACCATTTTAGGGGTAAAATTAACATGAAAAAGGGTAATTTTAACCCCTAATACACCTAAAAAGCATAATATTTACGCCAATTTCGGATCAATACTGCAGGGTAAAATAAACATTTCCGGAATGTTATTTTAACTTTTCGGATTTCTCTCAGTGCAGGTGTTTCCACATAATCGACTATTCTTTGTGTTGGTTCCTGTCACAACTGTTTCATGATTTTAGAACCTCACGAGGGCTGGAAAACTGTCGAGTCAGGAACCGCAGGAACCAATAAAAAGTCGATAATGCAGAAGCACTGGAGAACAATAAAGTGGTAAAAAAAACTGCCCAAGAGAAATATTTCCCTTTTTCATATTTCATTGGAATAGCACTATGAAATGAAAAAAAATGAAATGAATGAAAAATGAAGTGTTTAGGGTAAGTGTGCCTAATTCCGGCCAGCTTGCAATTTCGGCCACCTTTTTTGTTCCTTGAATCTCCATGAACTTTTAGATTTTACACATTGGGAGCAATTTTCGTCAAAAATTGCGTTTTTGACAGAAATTTGACGTTTCCCCCTACAACGCTGCAGGGAATTTCCTTCAAAAAAGCAATTTTTGACAAAAATTGCTCCCAATGTGTAGAGGCCATAAAGTGCTAAAAAAAATGTATTTTCATTTTTCATTGGAATGGAACCATTATTCATGTGTTGATATGCTCTGACCGTGCTATCGAAGTCGTATGGTAACGATGAAGTAGTAATGTCGAATTTCCGAAATAAAAGACAGCTCCCTGTGGCTGCTACTGAATCAAATTTGCACGTCTACCTGGCCAAACATGGGACAGAAAAGTTAAAACTGTTCCGATTAAAGTAAAGCTGTAGCTAGAGTTGTGCTCCAGTCATCTGAAAGATGTTGCAAACTGTAAGCAGGACAAAATTCTTATTTTCGCACAAAATGCCCTGAAAGTGACACCTTGCAATTTTCTTTTTGAAAATTAAGAATCGCATCATATCCTAGAGATACTGTGTACAAAAAAAAGATGATTTATAAAATAGGTGAGATAAGAAAGAAACTTATCAAAAATAAAAGAAATGAAAAAAATCTCTTGGGCTAATATGCAAAAAGAATGGAGAAAAAAGGATAATGCAGTGTATTAATATTGAGTTTTTCATATTTAGTTTCCTTGAGATGAAAAAAAAACTGGCAAAGACGAAAAACAGAGGAATTTATAGCAGAATGCGATAGTAGGAGTAGGAAAAAAATATGAAAGGTGAAATTTTATAATTTTTCCTATTAATTTGCAATTTATATTTTTCACCATCTGATGATTTTAATTCAAAGCTGATTTAGATTTTTTTTTAAATTTAGGATGCAGCTTGTTTTTATTTTTCAACTATATATTATTGAATTTACAAAATAATTAAGTTTCTATTAAGAGTGTGTCTCCTCGATTCACTTCTTTTTTTGCAATAAATATATTATATCCTAAAAAGAAACCCGTATCCCTGCCCTAAAAGGAAGCGCCATTTGTAGTTTTTACAAAGTCTATTGTTGAAAGAGAAAGAAATCATATTCTATTTTAGAGAATATTTTTATTTTTATTATTTTTTTTTCTTGAGAAAATTTATATTTATAGGACATACAACTTATTCTATAGTTATTGAGAGAGTGTGATTTATAATATCACCCAGTTTTTGGGATGAAAACAAAAGATCAATTTTATCTAGAGGTTTATCAGAAATAAAATGAGTCCCAATTGAGCCATTTATTCGAATTTCTCATTGAAAAATAAAAAAAGAGTTATATGTTAAAAAAAAGAGATGCTAAGCATTTGTCTGAAAAAAAAATTCTAACGCCGTTAAAAAATATCTGAATCGAGGAGAATGACTGATCCCTGACAGGATAGGTAATAAGAGAGTCAGGAGGTGAGTCTCATGGGAGTTATCCTATTACTTTATGTGTAATCCTTCTTACAATTTTTAATTATTCAATCGGCTAAATTTTACTGTAACTTTTCTAATTTTTCTTTTAATGTTGCACGGAGATATTATTTGACTATATAAATAAGCTCCACCCACAAATTTTACTAGGCCACGCCTTTTTTCATGATTTATGGTGAAATTACATTGACTTCTGTTTTTTTTTAAATTAAATAGTGTACTATAATGCCTTTAGTGTAAATCAACATTGCAAAGGGAAACTAGAGAGGTTTCTATGAAGAATATCATCTTTAGTTAAAAACAGGCCACGCCCACCACAAGATAAAGAACACCAATTTCTTGAAAATTTTCCATTGCGTTACAATTTGAACAATATTTCAGGTCAAAAATGGTTAAAAATCGGATTTTGAGGCATGAGATATAAAGAGATGAGGGGGTTTCCTACACTGAGGAAAAAAAGAGAGTGCAATTAACATTTTTTCCTCAGAACTTTAACACTTTTTGGGTGTAAAAATATATCAGCATTTTTTAATGTTAATTTTACACCTTTTTAAGGGTAAAATTAACATGAAAAAGGGTACATTTAACCCGTAATACACCTAAAAAGGCTAATATTTATACCGTTTTGGATCAATTCTGCAGGGTAAAATTAACATTTCCGGAATGTTATTTTAACTTTTTCGGATTTCTCTCACAGTGTAGTAGGCTTTACATATCTAAATGTAGCCATAACTTAATTTAGCCACTACTCTATCCGCTTAGGGCTTTAACAGACCTGAGGATTAGCCGAGAGACGGCTTAATAATAATAATAATAATAATAATAATGCTAGCACAACATTCCATGAAGTAACAAGACCTTCCTGCAAGGGGATTTCTAGACAAGCATTACTATTTTTTCTTGTACGGGATGAGATTGTCAGTCCCATGCCCGTGGAATCAAATGCAGTGAAGCTCACTGGATGCAATCCGAACACCTTTAACGCCAGAAAAATTCCTGGTGACCTAAAGGGGATTCGAACCCGGAACACTTGCATCATAGAGTGAGTGCTCTACCACTTGACTCATTAGAGTGCCCGATCAAATATAATTATGCTAAGCCCGAGAGACGGCTTAGCATAATTATAGTAAAGAGAGGTAATCCCGATGCTTTTCATAGAGTGCGACTTTAACGCTTGTTTTTGGACTAATTAAAGATTTTTCCCCATTCCAAATCAATAGAATTATTCTTTGTTTCATTTAGAATCATGATAGAAAAAGAATTTTAGCAATAATATTGAACAAAATTAATAAAATTACGATAATATTAATATATGCGCAATATTTGTTGATAACTGTTGATAACTGCGCAAAACTGCGATGCTTTTTTCTAACTCAGTTGAATTCGATCAAACTCGGATGCTCATTTTAAGGAAAACTTTAATACAGTTGTGTTCTGTGAAATATCAAAGACAATTCTGAAACCATCCCGTGAGGTCTTCAGCAGTAACAGTAGCTCTTTCCAATGAGAAGGATTTTGGTTTGCGCATGCTGAGCTCTGGATGACGCTGAAGGAAATTTCTGAACCAAACGTCTCCGGGTCTTCTATCTGTAAAATGGTTTGGAATTTTGTAGATCTCACAGATGAGTTTAATGCTGTCCAGAACTTGTTCCTTCCCGATGGGATGCCAGCCATCCGCACATCCCAGGAACCATTTGACAACTTCCTTTTTCCTGTTCTTTTGATAGCGTTGTTGGCCTGCCATTGGGGTACTCCTCCGGGTATTTGTCGGTCAATTTGTTGTGCAGTGTTGTTCTTGGGACATTAAATGTTTTGGATGCATATGCTATGGTAGAATCATCTCGTACACACTGCAAGGCATTCCTAAGACCTTCCTCCTTAGAGTATGGCTTGTCCTTATGGGTCTTTTCTTTTGTTCCCTTCGGCATCTGAAACAGAAAAAGAGTCCTGAACAATGCAATTTCTGAATTAAAACATTGATATTCACAGCATCCGACTTAGGTCGAAATGTAAACATTCACAAATTCACTTATTTCTGTATGAATTATTAATATATTATATTATTAATATACTCTTACTCACCTTGTAGATCAATAACTAAGCTTCACTTTTATTAATAATTTTGATAGAAAATTATATTTCATAATAAAGAAAAACCACTAAACTTTTTCCAGCGACGAGCTGTCAACAGTAAAATTCTCTGGGAAATTAAATCTTTAGTACACAACCCAGCTGACACGAGTTTGAAAAATAATTGTTTCCCTCACTTCTTAAACCGATAAAAATATAATTTTTGGTTTTTCTTAAAGTAGAATAGTTATGTTATGTTACTGCAGTGAATAATTATGGAAATAAAAATTTAAGTTATATTTAAAGTGGATTTATCGGAGTTGAATCGGTCGCTGCATCCGAGTTTTGCAATCGTTACAGTTACATGGCCTTACTATAAGTCGGCTCTCGGCTTAAGTCGTAAGTGTGCCTAAGGTATTATAGCCACGAAATCTCCATTTATTCATATTAAAATGTATTAAGAATGATTTTAGTGTGTCAAGTAGTAGAGCGCTCGCTCTATGATGCAATTGTCTCGGATCTGAATCCCCTTTGGGTAACCAGTAATTTTTATGGCGTTAAAGGTGTACGAATTGCATCTAGTGATCTTCACTGGACTTGATTCTACGGAGAATGTGACTAATAACTTCTTCCTGTACAAGATAAAAAATAATAATGCATGTCTAGAAATCCTCTTACGGGAAGGCCTAGTTCCTGTATGGAATGTTATGAAGCACTATTATTAATTTATTTTTTAAATAAAGAAATACAGGGTTAATAAATTTTGCTAAGCATTGCTTAGTGATCGTAAAGTTTCGTTAGGAGTGTGGTCTATTTTCTCAAGGGAGAGCCTTGAAGAGTTTATTCCAAAATAATAATTATGGAGGTATTTTATTCAATAGAAGTTACAATAACATTAAAACAAAAATTTAAAAAAAAAATCCAGCTACTTCCAAATGGCTGGTAGCTCTTTCAAGGGACGTGATTGGAAGAAAATGTGGGCGGAGCTTTTTTGAAAAACCAAGCATTATCTCCTTTCAAATTTAAAAGAAAAATATTAGAATAAAGTTACAAGAAAGTAAAGCCAGTCCCATTCAATCAATTTATTTTACAATTTTTTTCTGAATTTGATTGTAATGAAATGCAGAAAAAAAGTCGAGTTTATTCTTATTAGGTAGAAACTTATATAATACATTAATTATCTCATAAGGTACTTGCATTATGATATTAGGAGTCTAAAAATTTAAAGAAAAAAAAAAGAAACAGAGAATCAAGAAAAAAATGATGAGAATGTAAGGAAGAAAAACCATATAGAGGAAAAAAAAGTAATATTTGATGACGAATAAGCTGAAAAAACTTAAAATGAATATATGATTTTACACTTTAGTTTCCTTTGAAAAGAAAAAAAGTTTGATTAATTTATCACGTTACGCATTTGTCGTATGCAAACATACAATATGTATGCTGATGATAAAAAAAAGTGAGAGCAGATGTAAATTATGTATATTGTCTAACAATATTTACATATAACAATAAATGACTTTATGTTGTAGTAAAATCTGAAAAAGACGCATACAGGTGGATTTATTGATTAGTGTGAACGCATAAATGGGGGCAAGTATGAGTAAAAGATTTTGTCATAATATGCCTTAGGCAAGTCAATACATTTTATTACATGTCTCAAAGACCCAACACACTATATTTTCAATCGCTCTCCATTGTTCTTGGGAGGGGAATTGTCTCTAAAAGAAATCACAATAAAAAATGTCACTAAATTGCTAAAAATCTACTTTTGGTAGGGAATGAAATTGACTAAAATTCCACGTAAACATTTCTTGTCTTGGATTGGATTGGAATGTGAAGGAATTGGAGTTGTAGGAATGCTTTTTCTTTATTGGAAAACATCATTCATATTCTGAAACTGACGAATAGCAAAGTCAACGGGTAGGTCGAATTTGAGGAGATTTAGGGGTTCCATGCTTCGCAGGGCATCTCTGAAGCCCGTTTTGGCTGTATAACTCCAACTCGTGTAGTACGTAGAGCACAGATCTGGACACTGATAGATCAATTGCAGCCATTTTGTCAATTTTCCCGAACTGAAAATAAGAAGGAGTAATCATCAGTTAGATGAGATTCTTTACAATCTCACTTTAGTGATCAATCACATCAAAAAAGGCGTAGAAAAACTTCTCAGCTTCGCTAAATGATCGAACTCATGATTTAGGTGCTATACCCTAATAGAGGCTTCAGACCTAATACGGGCTTCAGACCTAAGGTTTAGCCATCTGGCTTAACTCCTCTAATTCCTTATTAGGTATGATTTTTTAGGAAATTGTTGTTTAGAATTGGATATTAAGCGCAAATGATCCATTAGATTTTGAAAAATCAAAAAAAATTGCTTGTTATTTGGATTTTTTGAGACCATCGGGAACTGGACTAAACCTCCAGTCTGAAGCCGACATAAAGCTTAGCTATAAGGCTTAACTTCTCTAACTTCTTATTAGTCGATCATATTTGGAAAATTTTGCCTTATAAATGGGTTATCAGGGGGACTTCATTTATTTGAATCAGAAGAACAAATTAAATTGGTTGCTATTTAGGATTTTGGAACCTCCGGAAACTAGGTTACACCTCTAGTCTGAAGACGGTCTAAAAGTGCTTTGGCATGATTTTCCCTTTACCGGCTTAAAAAACGAATTGAACCGATTTATAAATCATTCGGAAAAGCCCCAAAATAGCTTGAGGAACACAGGTATGGTTCGCACACAGTGAAACTTCAAAGCGAAGCTCGTTAGTCATTTCTAATCTCATCTCATGAGGTTTATGATTATCCTTATCATGGTAAGAAAGTGACGAATTAACTCTTTGAATCCGGTAGTGGTCGGGAAGAGACAATCACTCAGGGAAACACATCAACTATCTCCAGGGCTTTCGGCTCGGTCTCCAAGCCTTCATTACTGATCAAGTCTTGCAATCTTTCTCTGAGACTCCCACAATCTTTGAAAACAAAGAGAAAATTCGCATCGTTTGAAGCTACACTGCGTGCGTACCATGCCTGCATACCCCTCTACAAGGAAAAAAAAATCGTAAAATTGTTTGTAAATGGTTGTGAATTCCTACTGAGGACTTATGAAATACTCGTAAATCGTATAATACACTAAAAATTTCGTAAAGTTTTGTACATTTTCACAAAAATTGTTCGTAAAATGATCACTTAATAAGCATTTTTTTCTTCTTTTACAAACATTTGTTCGTAAATGTTCGTAAACACACACAAAATATTCGTAAAATTTTGTCTTTTGTGCGAAAAATTTTGTCAGACAAACAAAAATGTACGAAAAAAATGTTTGTAAGTGATCATCTTACCGTGGTATCACACTAGAGAATTTCACATTAAAATTTTAATGGGATTCACATTAATTGTTGCTGATATGTGTCCTAATGTGCAATTTTTTGTCAAGAGCTTTTAGAAATTGATTCATTCAGTGATAAAAAAGTGGACTCGGATCACAAAAATTGCTTTAAGTAGATTATAATAGCATAAATACGATTGATATTAATGAGCAAAATAATGAGCAAAATTTGCTCATTAAATTTTCATCGGGTAACACTTTATTGCAGTCATTCGGGTAGTTTCTGCGCCACAATTTTCCCACCAGTTTATTCGTGATTAAATTGTTATAAAAAGTAGTTCCAATACCTATTATTTATTACGAACGAGATAGAGAAAGGGCAAAAGACATTAAAAAAGATCGGTCAAGAGGATAAGTAAGAAAAAAAGCTAAACAAAAATGTGTTCGATCTGCATTTTATGTATTCCTTCATAAACTTCTAGGATTTCGTGGTCAAATGAGATGGTGACCGAATTAATTGAGGCTGTGCATCAGGAAATTTGGGACTACAAAATGCCGAGAAGAAAAAAATAGAGGCAACCGATCTGATGGATTTTAGTCCGTTTGCGAAAAATTGAGTTACCAATCGCCAGAACACACACATAAGTCGGGATTTGGGTAATATTGGCTCCCCCATTTTCGTAGTCTTCTTTTGTAAATAAAGGCCCTACGATTTGAAGCAGCTTCCGAAAATTCCTCCCAAATCGTCCGGAGAAAATTTTTAAAAAATCGCAACTTGTGATGTTGTCGTAGAGATTTTCAACGAAAGCATATGAAGGTCGTGTTAGGAGCCAATCACTCGCCCACATCCTGCTTCTTCTCGCTTGGCGGGTCCTTTTGCACAACATAAAAGTAGCGTACAGGAGGAGAACTTCCTCTTCTTCACTGAAATTACTCATTTTCACTCAAACGACTGAAATGCTTCAAAAACAAAATCATTCATCTGACAGCCCGCGTGTCATCCGTGACATATTGAGCTATTCTAGAAATGTGTCCTGACTAAATCAGCGATTTCGAGTGATTCTAGAAGTTTTAATGAGCAACTTTTCATTTTAACTTTAAAGTAGAATTTTCTAGTGTGATAACTCCGTTACGGACATTGTTTTTGGAAATTTACGAACTTTTAAGAACTTTCAGTGAATTATACGATTTATGAGCATTTTGTAAGTGTCCAATAGAGGAATTAACACATACTTATGAACTATTGTACGAAATATTGTAGCACGAATGCTACAGACCTTGCACCGCAACAAGTTGGAGTGCCACGTGGAGTGCGGCCTTCACGGTTGAAGGCCGACTGAGAAACTGATTAACCGTTATAGTACCCCTCAGAGTCACCACCCTAGCTGAACAGTGATTGGTACCGTTGACTTAGAAGAGTCCTCGCCAGGACGGACTTTTTCGAAACTGGATAAAACTTGTCAGAAAATCCAAGAACTTTCAATCGATGGCAAATGTGATCTAATTCGGCTGGATAATACACTCTGTAGTTTTTTTTTAACATTAACGAAATAATCATTAATATAAACGAAATGTTTATCTAAGCGATGTCTAAACGTCAAAAGGAATAATACAAAAAAATGAAAAAAAACACTGGTTCCGAGCAATGCCAAAAACATATTTTTGGAGAGGAAAGGGTGTATTGGGGGGAAATAAAGGACTTATGTGAGGTCTTCCAAAAGTTTCAAGTTGCTATGTCTAACCGCTTGATCCCTAATACTGATGAAGGCTATACGGGATAGAAGATTCCTTCGTTATTTTGAAATATTCTCACTTAACATAAGATAAGATTTTTGCCAGGGGTCAGTTCTTCATTTCGGATCACCGATGCTTCCAGGCCACCAATTGGGCCCCTTATGCTTCCCCACTCCTGTTCTATCTTATCCCCCGATACGGGTAGCCGCTCCATATCACAGCTCTATGGGCAACCAGTGCCGCTACTATATCACAGCATCCCTTCTCGGTGTGTGTTTGGGATCAGTGACAGTGAATATTTGTAGCGACTGAAGTACCACTTTCATGCCGAAACTCGTTCTCGGCGGCTCACATTCTTGCCAATATGCACCATTGCAATTATTATTAATTCATTAGTGTCAAGTTAGTGAGGATACTTTTTTCGTGCTTCCTTTACTAAGATTCATTACGGCCAGTAGCAGTGATTGATAAAAAAAATTGTTGCTAAAATAAAACCAACGCTTTATTCAAATTAAGTACCCCCGTGTCAGAAACCTATCACTTAATTCATTGTATCGAAGATCATATGTCGACATCTCTTAACGTTTGGCTTCTAGGTCGATAAAAAGCCCAGAAATTAAAAAAAAAACTACATAGTTTTTACTGATTGACCAAGAAAAAATCGACAACAAATGGGTAAAAAATGAGAAATTGATGGAAAAATTTTAATTTTCAATAAGAAAAAGAGATGGCAAAGCGCGTCCAGCTTTACAGAATGCTCGAACTCACAAGATAGATCTCCGTGAATTATTTTTAGCATGGTCTTTTGATGCTAGGGACCTCGGAGGTTCGGAGGTACCATCCACGCATCATCAACACAATGTTCATAATAATAACGTTTTACTGCTTTCCAATCTCCATCCTGTCCAAAAAATACGTTTTACGAAATGATCATTTCGTACGTAACAATCGACTTTAGTAATTTTATTTGATGATTTTTCAAGTTCAAAGATGAAAATGAATTTTAGGAGGTGTATTTATTAACCGATCTGAGCAAGTTTAAAATTTTTGGAAAGGCCTTTGAATCCTTGGAGGATTAAACTGATTCTCAAGCCATTATGAAACCATAAATATTTTTATACGAAAATCAATTGTGTCACTAGCTGTGAAGGAAGGCTACAGTTAACGTAAATTACATTAGTTGTGGCTTGTTGGGAATCGACAAAATGGATGAAAAACGGATCGGAAGTGCTAATTAAACTATGCGAAATGCTCTAACTCGTACAAACGATGTTTTTCTGTTCACGATTTACCCCGCGAGTCCCTTTTTAAATTGGAAGCAATAGGAATTTGAAAACTTGGAGGCTTCTCTTATTACTCCTTTTTGCTGATGTTCTAGCTTTACTCGCCGTTACAATTAAGATTAATTTACACAAAATATACTCACTTCAGTCCTGCACAGACGAACGCCTTAAAGTGAGAATTGTGGTTGCGTTTGTAGGGCGCATGGAGAGCAATAATGCTGCCGATTGTGCTGAGAAGACCCTGTTTCACGGAAATAGCCGTTCCGCCCACAATCTCGAGATTGAAGCTCTGTGAAAGTCTTCTTGCTGGCGTCTCATTGTATTTATCGCCATTCTTGATGAAATAGTACTCAAGAATAAGCTCCCACGCATGCATTTGCTTTCCCTCCCTTTCATCTTCATCCCCAATTGCCGCTCCATAATCCCCATAAGCCACTTTTGGCATAGCGAAGCAACTGATGAAGGGCACCATCATGCTGGAACTATCCGGATTGCGCAAACCGTGCTGCATGAGCTTTTGCAGAGTAATGGCAAAACGCTTTCTGACAATTGACATGAGATAAATATTGTCAGGTGATTGCTTCCGAGGTTTCAAAGCAGAAGATTTCTTTCGTCTCTGCTGAGTAACTACTTGGGCACAATCTGGCTCAGAGTCAGAATCACTCAGGTAGACACTTGTAGAGTCATCCTGAGAGTCATCGTCCTTCTTCTTGGCAAAATTGCAAATCTCCTGAATGTCCACCTCAAGTTGAGCACGCAAGTCACCCCAATGACTTCCTCTGGCAGTCTTTTTGAAGGAATTCCTCTGGAATCTCCTAGTTGTGGATGCACATCCAATTTGGGATGATGTGAACAGCTCTAGGAGTGTTAGCACTCTTTTCATCATACTCTGGCTACGTTCAACAAATTTCCCTTCTGTACCTCGACTGTGGCCATCTTGGCTCGATGTGCTGGAGATGCGGGAACGAGAGTTCTTCTTTAGAAGTGGTTTTCGGCGATGCTCCTCCGAGATGCAATCGCAATTTGTGTCCAATTCCTCTCCAACGGTTTCATCGGCATTCTGTATGAATTCAATGAACCGCTCGAGATCGGTTATTTGAGTCTTGAGCTGAGCTACGAGTTGGTCTTTCATCTTTAGGGGACTCACAAATTCACCCAAAGCAGAATCCACCTGGACAGGTTAGTAAAAGTAATTATATAATAAATTATCATTTGAATAATAAAGTGGTATTCACAAGAATTTCGAGCAATATAATACTAACATTTAATTTCTTTGATTGGGCTCAAATTTCGTCAAAGTTTGTTGTGATTCTCTCATTGCAAATTATAAACGGTGGAAAACTTAAAATTAATCTAGGTATATCTTCCTTTTTAGTTAAAAATCTACGTTTTTTTTTCTAAACAGAACAGTAATCTGGGAATGAATTTGGAATGATTTTGCTGGAAACGTAGTACCCGATCAGTTGAACAAATAATATAGAGTTCTGTTCAATTTGTCGAAGGGATGAGACGTACTTTTTCCATTATGAAGTTACATATTATTGAATTAAACCAATTAAACCATTTACTAAATTAAAAGAAGAGTTTTACCTAAATATCTCCTCTTTCCTAAATAATTACATGGGGGATCAACCGTGATAGGGGTAGAATATTGCCGTGAAAAATGAAAAGACGGTGCAAAAGCACAAGAAATAAGAACGAAAATTACGAAGACGACAGAAGACGGTAACTGCGGAAGAGTTGCAATACGATGAAAGACGGCAATTGCTGAAGAGTTACAAGAAGACGAAAGACGATAACTGCGGAAGAGTTGCAATAAGACAAAAGACGATAACTGCGGAAGAGTTGCAATAAGACGAAAGACGGCAATTGCTGAAGAGTTACAAGAAGACGAAAGACGATAACTGCGGAAGAGTTGTAATAAGACAAAAGACGATAACTGCGGAAGAGTTGCAATAAGACAAAAGACGATAACTGCGAAAGAGTTGCAATAAGACGAAAGACAACAATTGCTGAAGAGTTGCAAGAAGATGAAAGACGATAACTGCGGAAGAGTTACAAGAAGACGAAAGACGATAACTTCGGAAGAGTTGTAATAAGACGAAAGACGATAACTTCGGAAGAGTTGCAATAAGGCAAAAGACGATAACTACGGAAGAGTTACAATAAGACGAAAGACGGCAATTGCTGAAGAGTTACAAGAAGACGAAAGACGATAACTGCGGAAGAGTTGCAATAAGACAAAAGACGATAACTGCGGAAGAGTTACAGGAAAATGAAAGACGATAACTTCGGAAGAGTTGCAATAAGGCAAAAGACGATAACTACGGAAGAGTTACAATAAGACGAAAGACGGCAATTGCTGAAGAGTTACAAGAAGACAAAAGACGATAACTGCGGAAGAGTTGCAATAAGACAAAAGACGATAACTGCGGAAGAGTTGCAATAAGACGAAAGACGGCAATTGCTGAAGAGTTACAAGAAGACGAAAAACGATAACTGCTGAAGAGTTGTAATAAGACAAAAGACGATAACTGCGGAAGAGTTGCAATAAGACAAAAGACGATAACTGCGGAAGAGTTGCAATAAGACGAAGGATAGTAACTGCAAAAGAGTTACAAGAACATGAAAGACAATAACCGTGGAACGAATGACGAAAGATGAGAAGCTTTAAGGAATTAGTTTCTTTTCTTACCAAGTGTGGACTTGTGAAAGAATGTGAAAAGAGAAATTTGCCTTTCAATGGGAAGAAAAAGGATCTTGCACGACGAATTGTGCAATACGACGAGTTGATAGACTTTTTTTTAACGAAGAAAGGACTTATCAATCAATGTGTGAAGAGAAATTTGTGTTGCAATGGAAGTGAAGAAGAGCTTGCACTGCGCATTGTACGGCATGATGAAGCTTTGATTGATGTCCAGAAGAGTAAACCAAAGATTAATGAAGAAAAGAGTGCCTCACGGATGCTTCAAATGTTGGTTCAAGATGTTCAAGATAAACGTGCAGACGAAACTCCAAATATGAAAAATACGAAGGAAGAAATCTTTGATGATGACAATTGGATTATACAGATTCGATGTGACGAATATGAGAATGATAAGGAGAAATTGCTTGATGAAGCTAAAGATGTTTGAAGATGATAATTGGATTACACAGATTCAATACGATGAATATGAAACTGATGTAGTGGAAAAATTGCATGAAAAAGTTAAAGACGAGATTACCAAAGTTCATGTTTACCAAAGAAGACGAGATCAAGAAAAAGAGGATGCGAGTGTAAAGACATTCCGAAGAAAATACAGTTGCAGACGAAACGGCGTAAAATTGGAGAAATTTTGAATGTTTCAAGAAGGAAAGGACACCACATCACCATTAAACATTATCAAAATGGACAGACGACGAAAGAAGAAGTAGGGAGTGATCAAGGAGTAACTCATTCCCATTTTTTCTGACAAGGGTTTCTGGTTTCTCGGGTTTCGCGATGCAATTTTTGGGTTTCTCGGGTTTCGCGATGCAGACACTGGGTTTCTCGGGTTTCGCGATGCAATTTTTGGGTTTCTCGGGTTTAGCGATGCAGACACTGGGTTTCTTGGGTTTCGCGATGCAGACATTGGGTTTCTCGGGTTTCGCGATGCAATTTTTGGGTTTCTCGGGTTTCGCGATGCAATTTTTGAGTTTCTCGGGTTTCGCGATGCAATTTTTGAGTTTCTCGGGTTTCGCGATGCAGTTTTCGGGTTTCTCGGGTTTCGCGATGCAAAAAGTGGATTTCTCGGGTTTCGCGAAGCGTTTCTCGGACAATTGACGAGGGTTTCTCAATATGAGTCACCCTTGGGAGTGATCTTTTCGTGTTTAGGAACTGCCGTAACACCATGCAATGTTAGAGGTTCGATGATTGCTCCCGATTATGATGAAAGTTTAATGAAAAGTGGCTCAGAAGTTGTTTAGGGATCAACTAACATAAGTGTCAGGAAGGGCCGTGTCGTGTGGGAATGAATTTAGAATGATTTTGCTGGAAATGTAGTACCCGATCAGTAGAACAAATAATATACAGTCCTGTTCAATTTGTCGAAGGGAGGAGACGTACTTTTTCCATTATGAAGTTACACATTATTGAATTAAACCAATTAAACCATTTACTAAATTAAAAGAAGACCTTTACCTAAATATCCCCCCTTTCCTAAATATTACAGTAATGTAATCAGTAATGGTTCATAACGGCTTCATAATCGTTTGGGACCGCTACAGATTTAATCGGTATTCCAAGACCTTTCTGATAGACCTAATTTTTTCCAAAACGATCAAGAAATACGTTTTCTAGAGGAATATGGGAAAAATAAGAAGTGTTCAAAGTCAGAGTGTATGCGAAGTCTGACCGTGCTATCACACTAGGATTTTTTCAATTTGTAAATTCAATTTAATTTTTAGATGAATTGTTCCTATGAGTTATTTTGCATTAAAAATCATTTGAATTAATAGATTTTCGCTTATTTATTGATATAAACTAATACTTGGCCTACCAAAACATGCTTAAATATGCTAAAATAGCATAAATGTAGTTGTTCAAATTAATTTCAACTTAGCAAATTAAAATGTTAAAATTGCTCAACAATTCCAATTTTTGGCGATATAGGGACCCTCATTTTCGTTGTTTCTTTCTGCAAATGAGGTCCAACTATGTAAAGTAGTTCCTCAAATTCTTCAGCAGTCATACGAAGAAAATTGTTGTGTCCAAGAAAATCACCAGTTGCGATATCATCATACATTTTTTTCAATGAATCCGTGGGCAGATCTCTCTTGGATCCATTTTCTGGCATACAATCTCTTTCTTTTACCTTGAGAGTTGAGACACATTTTTATTGAACATGTATCCTACATAAAGTAGGAAAATTTCTTCCTCATCACTGGACTCACTCATTTTTCTAATAATGTAACAAAATCACAAGTGACAAAACGAAACAACTGGCAATCTGCGCGGCTTTTTTGAATTTAGCAAATTTCTCGCAAAAATGTATCCTGGTTATGAAAAATTTCAAGTGATTCTAGCAATTTTAATGCTCAATTTGCTGAATTCAATTTAAAATTAAATTGTGAAAAATTCTATAGTGTGATAGCACCGGCCTTTCTATGTGTAATTCCGGTATGCATAATCTTGGGACCGGGGACACCCTGTATATTTAGTTCCATAAAGTTCTGTCTCAAATTGAATTTTCACGTTAAGTATTTCACGATACTTCAAATTTTAAATCCCATTTATCCATAAGCTGGTCTAGGCCTATCTTTGGATTTATTCACATGTTGTGGCAGGGGCATGACATTTCCTATGTTTCCCATATGTATCTAGCGAGCCGAAAAAACTTTTTAGTTTATTAGCTGTTTTCTGTCATTGTAAAATGAATTAACAAAAAATACTGATACAAAATAAAAGCCAATTTAATAACGAAATGGCAACCGAAAACCCTAAATTAGAAACTTACGTAGTTTTGGAGATATCTCGTGAAATGTGTACGAAAACAGGGGAAAAGATACACTAAAACCGGTCGCATTTTTGAGAGCTAATGTCACCCCCCTGTGTTGTGGCATGCGACTTCACTTGCCCATTCATAACACAAAGCAATATAAAACTCACCTGATGACGCAAATCCTCTGGACTCAAGTGGGGTAGAGCATTTTCATCTAGATTGAGATTGATTTTGCTCTTGAACTCGTCAATGATGACTTTCTGCTTTTCCACAAGCATCGATTGTGGCAGGACGGGTTCTCCTGACTCAAATGCAAATTTTTCCAAATCTTCCAATTGACTCTTCAGCTGTTGAATCAGTTCCTGCTGGCGAGTCCGTTGCCATTCCACCGAAGACATTATGAGATTACTGTTACCACTCTCAATTTCTTGCACTTCTGGAATGCCTCGGAAGGCAAATTCTTCCAAATTTTTTAGCATAGTATCGCGCTCCTCGGGAGCAGCTTTAACTATCTGCTTGAGGCGGAACTGCACTTGGGCAAAATGCGATGTGAGAGCCAGAAGAGATGATGTGAGCATTTCTTGCTCTTCTTCGAGATTCCGTATGCGACTGATGTCACAAAAGTGCTCTAATCTAAGGAGAAAAAAATAGGCAAATAGGGTATAGAAGATTTCTGAGAACAGGAGTGGCTTTTCCATGGGAATATGTTAAAATACTCACTCAGAGGCCAATTCACGCTCAGAATCCAAGTGTCTGACGTCAGATTCCGAGTCATTGGCCGCCCCAAGTGGATCCCATCGTTCAACATCTGGCTTTTCCGTCTCAGACTCTTCGTCTGCATTGACAATGTCTGCTTCCTGAAACACAATATCTCCATTCTCATCACCAAACTCCATCGCCTTTTCTATTTGATTTTATCAACAGTCGCAATTTTATACACTTCCTAAAGCACTTTTCTTACTCTCACAAGCGACAATTCAAGGAATATTTCTGGAAAATTATCCGAGATCAATTACCGTGACATATTGAGTGAAAAAGACTTTTTTTCGACAGCAAGAAATCCCGATTTTGCGCTGTTGGAGCCTCCCGCATTTCAGCCCCCGCATGAAAGTCACCCACTGTATTTGGAAGAAAGTTGAGAAGGGGAGTGCGTGGGATTTAAACGTAAACGTAACAGTTATGAAAGGCACATAGCACTCATTATCTGCGGAAATTGATAAGGAATTGAAGTGAAAAGGGCTGGCAAGAATAAAGCACTTAATTTAAGTAAAAAATCCATCATTACATATGATTTTTTGATATAAAAAATGCAACACTTTATTTTTAAAATAAGTTTGCAGTTAGAATTTTGCATAAGTTAAAATATACTTACAAGGGACTGTAAAAATTCTTCAATGAGCGTTACGATGAGAGAGCAGAGAGCCACCATTAGAATCCAAAATGAGCGCCAAAATATTGAGAACGTAAAAAGAGCGGATTAATCCCATTGACTCTCGCTCTCATTCATTAGCAGTCAACCCGTTGTTAGTTCAAAATGTGGGTCATCATCTCCAGGGCCCTCTTCCAACTTCAATGCTGTATTATTAGAGCTTTTCAAAATTAAAAAAATCACACGACGCGTTTTTGAGCAATCGCAAAATATTTTTAGGGGGAGGGGTCTACCGAAGATGCCAAGTTATCTCTAACCGTTTGAGCTCTAGGCATGATAACGGCTGGACGTACAGCAATTTAATGAAATATTAGAGTTGTTACAAATATTGACTCTGAACTAAATTTCTACTTACCTCATTATTTTTTTTAAGTGCTTCTAGAGATCTACATTTAACTCTTTCCGGACCGCAGCATATGCTGTAAGCCAATTTCACAATTTTTAATCAAAAATATCTAAGCTCAGGAATTAATTGAGGTCCTACAAAATATATCTCACATTTGGACATCCTTATAGTTTGTAATCATCCACAAAAATAGGATTTTTATCAGTTCTGAATACTTAAAAAACATTGTTTTTCACAGAACATTCATATGCTGCTTTGAGTACTCTCGTCCCAAAAGACACGAAAGTGCAGAAAAACACATTTAATAAAATAATCTCTTAATTTTAATTCGAAATTTATATCTGAATTTCCTAATCCTCATCCCAACCTTATAAAATTAAAAAGACAGTGATAAACCTAGATAAGCTTATAAAGGTATGATTCTTACATTGCAAATTCAGTTTGTGGGCAAACTTGAAGGATTTCTTTTATTTGGAGGTACAGTAGACTCTCACTCAATCGGCTCTTTTTTAATCGGGCGACAAATTTTGTTGACAATTTTCACGTTTAATTATAAAGCTAATTCGCTCAAATTCGCTGTAGATCTTACTGTTTTATCGTGATTCTTTATAATTGAGCACTTTTTGTGGAATTTACAAAGGCTTTGACGCTCAATTCTATCGCTAAACCGGATGACATTTCGCCCCATATTCCCGATTGAGAGAGAGTCTACTGTAATGCAAATTTAGTTTAATTTACACAAAAGTATCTGATAAACTTCTAAGTCTATTTTCTCGGAAACTATGAGAAATACAGGCCACAAACTTTACATTGCTTTAGAGCCGTCTTATGTTTAATAAAGTGCGAAATTTTAATTGAGAATAAGGAAAACTGGATGTGAAATGCACAGAAAATGCAGCCCAAGAAAATTCCGCGGGTCGCAAAAATCCGTAAAAAATTCGGCGGGCCCCAAAAAATCGTGAAAAATCCCACGTGTTGCGAAGATCCGCGAATAATTCAGCTGTCCGCAATACATATTATGCATGTATAGGGGAAACTGGGGCACTTTTGAATTGGGGCATTTTTAAAATGAGCCTACTTTAAAAATACCACTTGCCAATACCAAGAAATGTCTAATTTTAAAGCTGGGCCCTGTTCAAAGGTGCCCTACCTCCCTTATATCATATTTACACTTGTAATTTTTTCACCTTTTTCAAAATTTAACTTGAAATGCCTCGGAAAATAAGATACCGTGATGGATATTTTATTTATTTTTTTTAATTCATTCACTCAAAAAGCCCTTTAAAATAATCATAAAATGAACGAAAAAGGATTTCGAAATAAATTGGAAAAACACTATAGTAAAAATGAAATTATTTAGTTTATTTCAACCAAATTTCAATATCTCAAGAACAAAAGAATTTTTCTGATGTTTTTTTTAAATTCATCTACAGTAGAATTATAGAGAAATTCGGGTATGAAATTTTTTGAAATGCAATGATTTTTTGTTTACCTGCGTACTCATATGAAATTTATATGCTCATATTAATTGTAAATTTTATCAAAGCCCCTTAATAATGCAAAATCACATCACAACTGAGAAAAAGCATGGCAAATTTGAGCATATTTGCTTCATTCGATAATCACAATCGAACTTTAAAAATGTCAACAAACTCTTTCCAAATATAACTGCTGCCCAAATTAAGAAGTAATTACTGTAAGTACTGTACTTAAATATCTCTCCTAGAATATTCAAAAATGATCGAAAAAGCAAAGTAAGATTTCGAGATGATGAAAAAACGTGTTTTTACACATTTTTCCAAATATCTCATAATGTTCTTTGGGAAAAGAACACACTTAATTTTAGGTATCGAGAATGTTCTGTTCCAAGTTCCAAGCATACCCTGTGTTCCGGATAGGAACATGCCTTTTCTTCAGTATATGAGAAATTGTATGTAAAACCCCACGAGCAAAAATGATAAAGTTTAGGCTTAGATTTTTGCACTATAAGTGATCCAAAATTAGAAATTATCCGTCTCATCAAGCAGATATATAATCCAAATATGCTTTAAGATAGTTTCATCCTTTAAGGATCATTAGTTTACTTAATAATCATGCCAATCCTTGGGCATAACATTCAGATACAAAATTTCTCATTGAACACTAAATTGCATATTTTTAGGGATAGTTTTTTATCATAAATATCCATAGTTTATTATTCATATATGCAAGATCATCTTTCTACACTATCAAACTGTAACTATACTTGATATCGTTAGTCCAATCCTTATAGTGTAAGAAAAAACCATATGAATCCTTTATCATGTCTCATAGCATCTTCAATTTAAGATTAAATGCACTGTTAATCCGAATTTCAGATGGAAATTACCATCAATAGAATCGTACTAAAGCCGATTATCACTTTCTAAAGGATTCATCCTTCAAATCAATATATTTCAGGATATATTTAAGATATTCATTTTTATATGACAATTCATCCAGTGAATGACCGACCTATTTAACGTGCGTCATTGGGTGAAGAAGACAAACAAGAAAAATGCAATTCTGCATATCAGGCATATATTCAAATATAGGGACTTAGCAATTTTCAAACAATGCTCAATAGTGGGAGACCACAAATATTGTATAAAAACCCATAATTTTTGTAAATAAATTTAGATTTCGCATTACCAGGGAACCAAGCGTTTCTTTTCGGCATTTAATTGCCTTTGTCTCTTCTGCGATTTCTCAGGACCACTTTGGCCTGGCCAAGTCCAGCGGCACTCCAGTGCCATCCACTTCAGTGGCCAAAGAGTCTGGCTTGTCTTTAGCGGCATCTAAAGTGCCTTTCTCTCAGCAGCCAGACGCTCGGCTCTGTTGCCTGGACTCAGCGGCTTTACATAAAGCCTAAGGACCTAAAGTGGCAACATCTTCTGGCTTTGTTCGTCGGCATTAGGATTGCCTACTTTCAGCAGCCAGAAGAGGCTCCGCTGCCTACCACTGCGGCTTTAAATAGCCTATCTTAAGTGGCAGCTCGGACTTTGAGGAATTGAAGATATTTTCTCCCTGAGGCATTCGTGCCCGGTACACAGACCAAGTCTCTGTTTTACGCTCTGGAGGCATCAGATTAGTCTGGTCGCCATCACTGAGGGGCATTCCTGCCTGTATCCCAGTGGCATTCAATTGCCGTTACCAGGGGCTGTCTTTAAAAGACGCCGAGCGACACCGAAAGGGTAGAAAACCTTCAATAAATCAACAGTCTAAAGAGCAGGGAATTTCTTGGCGAGATCTGAGAAATCTTCCTCCTCTATATTGGCTCCTGCAGCCTGTTTGGAGCCAACACCCTGTGAATTTCAGACCAATCGGAGAAAGTCAACCAAAAATACTGATTTGATTACAATAGGTGTGATTATGTACATAAGAATCACACCAAAAAGCTAACGTTCCAGAGATTAAAGGCCGGTCGATCGGTAAGCAACGTAAGCACTGTTCAATGTGCTTGCTGTGCTTGCAAATAAAATATAATTTTGGCTTCATTTAAAGATGATTTAATTTGTTACTTCAAAAATGCTCTCAATTAATTAAAATCTTGTTCTATCCTAACTTCTCTGGCCATAATGCAAAATGCCTAAATTTCATACACACACTTCAGAATTTTCTATTCGGTACGGAGTTCTCTGAGAGAGCGTGAGTGGGAGAGCGAGTAATTGTTGGCTCTCTCAGTTTATGACACAGCATAGTGTGCGATGATAATTCGTTTGAGGAGATCTGTGACTTTTTTCCCTCGATAAGTGTCAAGGTGTTCAGTAAGCTGTAGGAAAAAGATTAAATTCCGTACTCTTGGGATGATTCGTGAGGTAGTTTCCCAGAGAATTTGTGTGTAGGAAGAAAGTGCTCTTGCTCTTCAGGAAGACCCCAATATCTAAAAATACCAACCGCCTCTCATAGCCGAATTCACTGATCAACTTTGGAATTTGAAGGGGGCCCTGAAGAATAAAAGTGCCAAGATCGTGTCAATTTAATTATCTTCAGCTCAGGAAGTTCCGAGAGTCATAGGAGAGGCTAGAAGATGGGCTTTATACCAAAGATATCCAACTGGAAAGCTGCAATTGCTATAGTTTGTGTCTTTCTTGGGTGCTGCAGCAATGTTGTGTTCCTGGAACTCTTGGTCAAGTATGTTTTCTTTTTTCTATTACACAACAAATTCCGCAAGGTCACGGTGATTGAGTAACCTTCCCGCTCACTTTCTCTTCTTGTTAATTCCTTCCGCACTCCTGCATCCAGGTATGACCCGGGTTCCGGAAATCTTATCACCTTCTCTCAGTTTGCCTTCATTGCGCTCGAAGGATTCATCTTCACCCATCGCTTGGGAACTCAACCAGCCAGGATTGGATTCAAAGATTATACCATTCTTGTTGCCATGTTCTTCACGAGCAGTGTTTGCAACAATTACGCCTTCGACTTCAATATTCCTATGCCGTTGCACATGATTTTCCGGGCAGGATCCTTGATCGCCAACATGATTATGGGAATACTGATCCTTAACAAGAAGTATGACTTTTCCAAATATTTCTCCGTCCTTCTGATAACTTTTGGCATCATCATCTGTACCATCGTTTCTGGATCCGATGTGGTAAGTCACGATGAAAAATTATTTCTTTATCGCACGGTTTCTAAAGTGACCAGACCAGACTATACATGTAGGACAGAATATGCTTTTTATTAAACACGTTCAAGATATTTTTCAAAGACATAAATATTTTATAAAACAGAAAATTGGAATATTCAATCAAAGATTGATTAAGTAGCATAATTATTTTTTACTTGATCTCAGGCCTCTAACACACTATGAGAAATTTCTTTAAAAAATGCCTTTTTAAACAAAATTTGCCATATGACTAGAGGGTGAGAAAAACTCATTTTTATTGCTCGCTCAAAGAGGGAACAGTATATTTGCTTTTTTTCATCCCCAATCTTATTATCTCCAATCGTTTATTTTCCTATACACCCTGTCTTGTCCTACAATCCCTCTAAAATAAAGTTTTTTGTTTTATTTCAAAAACGGCTTTCACGATTTCTTTTATTTTTGGATATGTTTTGGAGATGATCCAGATGAACAGTTTATCCATACAAACCTTACCGCAAAAAAATCGCCGTAGAATTATTGAAGATCAGATTTAGGGCAGAATCACATTGACAGTAAAATGCTCACTGTATTTCGTTAATTTACGCATTTTCATTGCAACTCTTACGCTAATTCTCGTTTACCGTATTACCTTAACTCATACACTGAGAAAAAACGGTGGTGCGATTAACTTTTCTTCCTCGTAACTTTAACACTTTTTAGGTGTAAAAATATATCAACATTTTTTAATGTTAATTTAACACCTTTTTAAGGGTAAAATTAACATGAAAAAGGGTTAATTTAACCCCTAATACACCTGAAAAGGGTAATATTTACACCGATTTCGGATCAATAATGCAGGGTAAAATTAACATTTCCGGAATTTTATTTTAACTTTTTCGGATTTCTCTCAGTGTACTCGGTGACACTAGGTAAAAATAATATCATAAAATTGAAGAAATGAAACGAAAATGCGATAAACGGTGAGTAAAAAAATTGTACGCCTAATTTCTCGTTTTTTTTTTTGCTCACCGTTTATCGAATTTTCGTTTTATTTCTTCAATTTTCTTATATTATTTTCACCTAGTGTCACCGTCGTGTATGAGATAAGGTAATAATGAAAAATTTGCGCAAGAAATGTAATGAAAATGCGTAAATTAACGAAATACGATGAGGCTACGGCGAGCATTTTACAGTCAATGTGATTCTGCCCTTAAACCTGAAGGGGAATTCTGTAATGACAATGTCATATGACAAATTTAGAAATTTTTATGTGGTAAATTCGGCGAAACTGTTCGAAAATGAGATTCTCATATCAATGATTTAGTTTTAAAAGGAACAAGAGCACTCCTGATTAGTGGAGACCGGGGAGGTTTGAAACAAAGGTAGTGTGGGACCATGGGTGACTATAGACGAAATCTCCACCTAGGCTACTTCCACAAATGAGTGAAGTCGTAGAAGAAAATTTTGAGAAAAAACAGCATGTTGAGGGAGACTGGGGCAAATTTGTCAAAATGGATATTTTACTTTTTCACGAGCTATCTGAATGACTTATTAAGCATATTCTTATAGATAAATAGACAATTTACCGCTCTACAACTTTATGAAGGTTATTTTTCTCTAATTCAAAAGGAAATGTGATTTCCGAGCAATTTTCTAAAAGATGATTTTGTGGAAATTCTCAAAACCGCTGGGGCAAATTTTGCCAGGCATGAAGTATTTATTGTCATTTCCTTTCGTTTTGTTACAAGTTCTCGTGAATGAATGAAATATCCAATTGAGATGTTTTGATAGGAAATTTATTTCTTTATAACTTTATGCAGACCACTTTTTAATATTTAAACCAGAAATGTGTTTTTCAAATTATTTTCCAACCCGAACGAAGTTTACCGAGTAAATGTCACATAGCAAAACAGGGGAAAAAGGTATCGGACAGTGTTTTACGTTTATGGAATTCCAGAGAAATTTAGGCCTTAAAAACTCATTTGTGATGTTGAGAATTCTTCCAAAATTCCTTTAATCTCTTCCTGTTTGTAATTGTTTTGCCTCATAAATCATCTGCAGTATCCTCAGGACCAGTGAATGGTTGTTTATATTCGCCGTGTGGATGCAGCCGGGTTCGAAATTTCAATACCTCTCCAAAAAATCCAAATTTAACCAAATGGGCTGAAAAATTACCCTTTCAAAGTGGTTGACTTTTGACATTCAATAATTAAAAATGACGAATTTTCCGGTCATAAGTATGTTTGGGCAAAATGTGCGCCTGGACTCGCTTTAAAACATATCCAAAAATCATTGAAAAAGCTTGGGCCAATTTTGAGAAAAACCAAAAAAAACATGTTTTAGGTAATTTAACTTATTGGGGATGTAAAATTATTCAAAAATCGATACTTAACCGGTTCATTACCGATGCAGCCGGGTTCGAAATTTCAATACCTTTCCAAAAAATTTAAATTTAACCTAGGTTGAAAAATTACCCTTCCAAAGTGGTTGACTTTTGACCTACAATAACTCAAAATAGCGAATTTTCCGGTCATAGGTATGTTTGGGCGAAATGTTCGCCTGTACTAGCTCTAAAACGTATCCAAAAATCATTGAAAAAGCTTGGGCCAATTTTGAGAAAAACCGGAAAAACATGTTTTTAGGGAATTTAACTTATTGGGGATGTAAAATTATTCAAAAATCGGTACTAAACCGGTTCATTACCGATGCAGCCGGGTTCGAAATTTCAATACCTTTCCAAAAAATTTAAATTTAACCTAGGTTGAAAAATTACCCTTCCAAAGTGGTTGACTTTTGACCTTCAATAACTCAAAATAGCGAATTTTACGGTCATAGGTAAGTTTGGGCGAAATGTTCGCCTGTACTAGCTCTAAAACGTATCCAAAAATCATTGAAAAAGCTTGGGCCAATTTTGAGAAAAACCGAAAAAACATGTTTTTAGGGGAGGGGAGGGGAATAGGAGAAAAAGGGGACAAACGTCTAGAGATATTGTCTTTTGTATTGGGGGTCATCGAAGACCGGAAGTCGATATGTTTTACCGTTTGACCTCTAGCTCGAGAACAATTTTAAACAGAGAAACCTTAAACCTCGAGCTCGAGAACAGGGGGGGGGGATAACGTCGAGATATTGTTTTTTTATTGGGGGTCATCTAAGACTGGAAGTCGATATCTCTTACTGTTTAAGCTCCAGAACAGTGAAAAGTTGAAAAAAAGACGATTAAATAACTGCTCTCTCTTGGAGTTCGAGCAGTAAAACAGGGCCCAAAATTTCAATATTTTTTATTTGCTATATTCCTTGCTCGAATTCCTTAAAATCTTTGACGTTTATTGAGGTTCTTTGTCCAATTTTGCCCCAGTCTCCCGTATTTTTAGGGATTGGAGAGTTATAATGACTGATGAAGAGAAAGGATGAAAATGCTTTCTAGATAATCTCGAGAATTATTTCTTCATTGAAGACCGTAAGATAATATCTCTTACCGTTTGGCTTTTATCGGTACTTTACCGATACACTACCGGTTTGGACTAATGCATTCGGATTTGGAATTTCAAGACCTTTCAAATAAGTTCAAATTTAAACTAATCGGTTGATAAATAAGCTTTCCAGATCGGTTAACCTTAAACCTTGCATAATTCAATATGGCAATTTTTTCAGTCATAGGCGTCTATGTACGAAATGTCCGTCTCTAAACTAATCTCCGACACATCCAAAAATTACTGACAGAGTGAATTTTGAGAAAAATAAAAAAAAAACATGATTCTGATGGTACGACTCTACGTACGTAAAACAAATCATCAATCTATTAAAAAATTAAGAATTAAGAATTTCCTTTATTGCGTTATAAAGATCATACATTTTGTTATATGAAAAGACTTACTGCTGAACGTCTGTGAGTTTAACAATGATTTTACTGAGAATGTCAATGGCTTTGATATATTTATCAGCGTAAATGAATTCATTGTGATCATGAGGAAGAACTGGTGTATAATTCATGGGATTAAATCCGATTGCAGGAATTCCCAAAATCCGCAGGAATCGCATATCTGTTCCTCCGCTAAGAATTTGTTTCTGAAATTTGTAGTTGAGATCGGTTAGAACATCACGAAAAGCTATCCAGAAAGGATTGGAGTCATCGAGTACAGTTACGGGGATTTTATCTTCTTTGCTTTCAAAAGTTACTTCTATTTCTGCACCAGATTCCTCAATCCATTGCTTAAGTTCTTGTTCAAACTTCTGATGGTCATCTTCGGGAGATAATCGAATGTCAAAGGTGGCAGAGAATTCTTCAGGGATCACATTGGTTTGTATTCCTCCGGAGATTTTAGTAAGGTTGATTGAAGTTACATTCCCGATGGGAACACCTTTCTTTACTTTATCCACTTCAATCTGTCGACGTTCCATTAATTTTCTCAAGATGAAAGTGAGTCCTTCTCCGGGAGTGTTATCCAGGAGTAATGATCCGTGTCCAGCGTGACCTTTGACCCTAAATGTTGGCTGCCAAATTGTTTTTTCGCCGTAAAATACGAGAAAATTTTCTTCGTTTGATACATGCCCCTCGTCTAAAGCGAATCCTACATTGAGAGCCTGGAAGTCGTTTGTCTTGACAAAAGCTTTCATCCCGTCTGCACTTCCTATTTCCTCATCAGGAACAAATAGAATATGAATGGTTCGTTTTGGTTGGAATCCCTTTTTCTGAAGACGAGAAATGGCTGCTAAATATGCCATTCCTAAACTTTTCATGTCCTGTGATCCTCGGGCGAAAATTCGTCCTTCATCATCGATTTCAGCTGCAAATGGTGGATATTTCCAGTTTTTTGGGAATACTGGTACAACATCCATGTGAGAGTTAAGAAGAATTGATGGTAAATGAGGTTCACTTCCTTTCAAAGTGATCACAATTGTTGGTTTTTTCGCTGAAGTAGGATAGTAAATTTTGAGAGGGAGATTGAGTGAGTCAGCTTGGAGCTTTATAAAATCGAGACATGGTCCTAGAAAAAGTTCATTGCAGTCAAGAAAAAATCAAAATTTGATCATCTAGCTTCTCACCATAATCAGGATTTGGATGAACACTGGGAATTTTTAAATACTCTCTTAGAATCTGGATTTCTTCATTAGTTTCCCACCATTTTGAAGAATTTTCCAATGAGTCATTTGGAGCATCTTTTGGGGCACAACTGGTCATGTCTGCAATACAGAGGCAGAGTAACACGAAGAGGAATCCACATAACCAACAGGATTTAATTTGATAACGTTTCATTTTGAGTTTTTTCAACTTCCACAAGATTTTTAGGGAAATTTGTAGATTTTTTGGTGTTTATAGAGAGAACAAGTGTATCAGGAAACTGAGAAGATGATTGACTGCGGCTTGAGAAAATTTTCTGTTCTTCAACAGAAGAAATTGAGCATTCTTCCGATAAGATTACACTGAAGTCACGATTGAATCAACAAGAATTCTGTTGTTCAGATTTATCTTATTGACTTTCTTTATATTTCATTGAGTAGCATTTATGTTAACACTATGGTGTTTATTATGAAATTATTCAATATAGATTCAATGCACAGATAATTTATATTATTTTCACAGAATTATGTATTTTAATAATGTCTTATCTTAATTTCTTACAAACTGTTTAATACCAGAAGCTGAAAACCAACTTAATTTACTGCACTAAAAGACATTTTTAGAAAATCCTTATTTTGTTATGAAGTCGATTTACTCTGGATTGGAATCACACCAAACTTTTCCAAAATTTGGCATTTATATTAGTACGACTGACTACAGTATAACTGCGACACTATAATAATGTGAATAAATTCAGATCATGGCTATTAGTGATTTTTTACAATATAAAACAAAATCTCTTAAAAACAAAAATCTCACAATTTATGAGTAAAACAAGCTTAAAAAACTCTGTCGAGCAAAAAGTAAGGATTTTTTGTTTATTTTTGTGTCGCAAAACTGGATGATGAAGAATAATTTAATTTCAAGTACCTAGTTATAAAGTATTATGGGAACGTAGGAGGAAGCAGGGTAACTTTGGTATGGAACAGCTTTGAAACAGGGCTTTTTCCTATCTTTTTAAATGAAACTGAACTTTGTCACTGCATATAATTAGCTTCACAATTGGTTTTTGGGGATAAATTACATCACGAAGGTCCAGTTCCATTTAAAAATAGGAGAAAAAAGTCCTTATTTCGAAAGTACCACACTTCTACTTTACTGTAATAACACGTGAATAAGGAGGAGCTTTCGATTTATAACCATACTTGTACTGCTCGAATTCCACAGAAAGAACAGCATACAATCCTTCGTTTTGGGCTTTTGACTCCTTTAAGCCCTAACAAGGGAAGTACTCGAGTCATCAAATTCAGAAAAATCTGAGGCTTTGCTCAACTACGCATAAAGGCATCAAATTAAACGTGGTATATTCAAAAAGTGCGAAATCGGGTTAATTTTTTTAAAAAAATTCCCCAAAGTTGAAAATGACACCTTACGCAGCACATAATAAAGAAAATTCGTATGGGACTGCATGCGGCGCTGGCTCAGCGGTAGCGCACCGGGCGTTCAACGGAGGTGCCGCGGGTTCGATCCCCTGGCTCCGTCTGTTTTTTTTTTCCTTTTGATATCTTTTTTTTTTCAATTAAAAAATCTATTCTTTATTAAGTAGTATTATTGTAGTGTAAATTGCTTATCTAGAGTGCTGAATTAAAATCCCCAACAAATTTTTAAAAGCGATGAAAGTGCATCCCATAATTTATCAAATAATCAATTTACTAGTAGAAAAATAAAAAAAAACCTGTATGTACTTACAATCAGCTATCTGAGGATCGTTGTAAATATTATTTAAAGTTTTAATTGAAATTTTATAAAAGATTAGAAAGGTCGAAGACCCAAACCAATTTTTTTGGAAAAATTCATTTGGAAACCTGTGCTCAAATAAATGTTTAAGGCACACTTGTAATCCATATGCTCTCGTTGTGGTACTTTCTGTTTTAATCATTACCGAAATCCACAATACACGAATTAGTTTTTTTTTAAACTAATTAGTTAAACCAATTTTTCCAAAAAAATTGGTTTGGGTCTTCGACCTTTCTAATCTTTTATAAAATTTCAATAAAAACTTTAAATAATATTTACAACGATCCTCAGATAGCTGATTGTAAGTACATACAGGTTTTTTTTATTTTTCTACTAGTAAATTGATTATTTGATAAATTATGGGATGCACTTTCATCGCTTTTAAAAATTTGTTGGGGATTTTAATTCAGCACTCTAGATAAGCAATTTACACTACAAGAATACTTCTTAATAAAGAATAGAATTTTTAATTGAAAAAAAAAAGATATCAAAAGGAAAAAAAAAAAACAGACGGAGCCAGGGGATCGAACCCGCGGCACCTTCGTTGAACGCCCGGTGCGCTACCGCTGAGCCAGCGCCGCATGCAGTCCCATACGAATTTTCTTTATTATGTGCTGCGTAAGGTGTCATTTTCAACTTTGGGGAATTTTTTTAAAAAAATTAACCCGATTTCGCACTTTTTGAATATACCACGTTTAATTTGATGCCTTTATGCGTAGTTGAGCAAAGCCTCAGATTTTTCTGAATTTGATGACTCGAGTACTTCCCTTGTAAGAGGGGCCGTATTTTGGTAGGATTTTGGAAATCTGGAGTTTCGAATTTTTATTCGTCCGTTTATCCGTATGCCTGTTTGTTACCACGCTTAGAGGCTAAACGGTTAAAGATAAAGACTTAGCACTTTCGAGGACCCATTCCCTCTGTAAGTCGTCCCTGAAACTATTGAAAGGCCCCTCTTTTTCCCCCGCCACTTATTGCTCGAAAATGCGTGGTACTTTTCATTTTTTCATTTTTGAATATGTTTCAAAGATTACCTAGGCGGATATTTTGTCCATATACGAAAGTACCTCTGAATCATTCATAATAACTGTTTTCGAAGGTCAAAGGTTTAAAAGGCTCTAGAAAGTATATTTTATAACCGAATAGTAACGTGTTTAGGTTTGTTGGAAAGGTCTTGGAATTTCTGATAACACATAACACTGAATTGGTAATAAAGCGATTGTAAACCAAAATAAGTAAATTTTATCTAAAAATCAATATTATTACTTTAGTTGTGACCAGTAGGGGAATTCTGTAAAAGTATGACAATGTCATATGACAAATTTTAAAATTTTTATATGGAAGTTTTGGAAAAAATCATTGAAAATCAGATTCATATTAGTTACTAAGAGCTTCTTATAGCTTTTTATAATGACCATTCTGTACTCACTAGCCTTTAACGTTGTCCTGTTCCCGAACTTATCACGAAAATTTGTCACATGACATTGTTATATCATTACAAAATTCCCTTACAGGTAAACGATAAATATAATGAGAAAGTACTTTTGAAGTATAGCATCTGAGTCACAAATTCGAGTATTCCGTAAAGCATGAGATGCTTTGTCACCTCTTTTTATTAAATGGCTCGAAAATAGATAAAACATGATCTTCAGTAAAATTGTATAGAAGAGTTGTAAATGTTCTATGATAACGTGCCAATTAGATATTCCTCAGGTGTTCAAGTAGTTAGTTAAAAAAAATATAAAGTACCGTGGCATAAATTGCCCCACATTCCAATAAATAATTTCCCCATTTACGTTTCAAAAGATGTTTTTGTTTTTTAGTTGTCTTATGCCCAACGCACAATAACTTTTGTTTATAAACATGTTTTTAAAATTTTCTATAAGTGTGAGGGAGATGACTAGATCTCGATCTCACTCACTCTCATTGAAATGTCAAAAACATGTTTACTAAACAAAAGTTATTGTGCGTTGGGCATTAAAGTTGTGATGATCAGGTAAACATGGAAGAGAGTGACGCATTAATATTAAATACAGTAGACTCTCGCTCAATCGGCTCTTTTTCAATCGGGTGAAAAATTTTGTTGACAATTTTCACGTTTAATTATGAAGCTAATTCGTTCAAATTCGCTGTAGTTCTTCCTATTTTATCGTGATTCTTTATAATTAAGCGCTTTTTGTGGAATTTTTAAAGGCTTTGATGTCCAAATCTATCGATAAACCGGATGACATTTTGCCCCAAATGCCCAATTGAGAGAGAGTCTACTGTAGCTCTGTTATTTTAGTTGAGATAAACAATTTAGTCATGTTTTTATAGTCAATATCAAATCAACATAGAGAGATCTTTATATTGATTAAACATTATATTAAACTGTACATTAAACGAATTTGTGTAATTCACAACTCTTTCGCATCTATTGGGACTTTGAGTACCCAAAGGATTTTTTTTTGACTATTTATTGAATTGGATTAAATCATTGTCTTTGGTGGCTGAATGACCCTCCCTGTAGAACTTTTTTCAGATTTTACACTACAGAGAGGGTCGTTCAGCCACCTCTAAACGGCGTCTGATCATATGCTCGTTGAAGAAAAACTTTCTTGTTTCATCAAATACAGCACCATGAGAATAGTGCCAAAAAAATTTTTTCCTTGTTGAAACGCCCTAATATACACGTTTTGACACTCATAGATCACGAATATCATATATATGCGCCAAAAATCGATTTTCGTGGACGCCCCGTCCCGTCCGTCTGTCCGTCCGTAGTATAATTACTTCTGGAGAGAGAACGGAGAGAGATATCGACAAGCGGTTTTTGGCAAAGGTTAAATGTCGATAGGTCGCTAGAAGTTGATGAGGTCAGGACCACCCCAACCCACCTTCCGCCATTTTGGAATACCCCCAAATTTTATTTTCTCAATAATTCAGCCCCTATGGTATGGATCGATCTTAAATTCTAGTATGCTATAGCTGGGCCCAACACCTTTCGATGGATACCAAACGTAACCCCCTCCAACCCCCCCTGACCCGAGCTATGGGGGGTCAAAAATTCAATTTTCAAATGACCGTATCTCCGCTTCTAATTATCGGATTTGGAAAGATTTCGGTGTTTTGGAATGCTCTCGTTGAGTACTACAAGCCCTGTGACACCCCGATTTCATCCGATATAATCGAAAGTCCGATTAATCGAAAAATCGATTTTGGATTAATCGATCTCGAATGTTTCGAAAACTAGACGATGCTTTTTCTTTGAATTTTATTACAGTAGAGTCTCTCAAATCTAAATTTCTCAAATTCGAACGCCGTTTGGGTTCAAAATGTCAATTGTGAGGTTATGTTAGAAAGTTCGTATTCTTGGTGAATGAAAATCATATTTATGTGCTTCTTCCTGAATGTTTACATACATTATTATCGTATAAAATGAAAAGGAAGTATGTTACCACTAAGACTTGCGAGAAAGTACGGGAATTTGATTCAAAGTACAATTTAATCTCACACAAATTTCGTTAATTTTGAAAAAATCGTTCGAATTTGGGAGGTGAGAAATTTCAAAAATACCCCCCGAGCGTTCGAATTTAGGAGACTCTACTGTATGTTGTAGCTGAGGTCGAGGCCTTTCCAACGGTGGGTCGCACTCCTCTCTCAATTTTCCCTAACCAGAGCTATAACCAAAATTGTCTTGATCGGACTGCATTTTTAGTGTTTCTGAAGCGATTTCGATGAAATTTTAGTATATACAGTGCGCGAAATTCAAATAGGTATATCGAAATTGAAATAGGTATGTGGGTGGTCGGTGGGTCGGATCAACTTAGTATTATTATGTGGAGAAGAGGTCTACCCAACATCCATTTTTATCGTAGTGACCCGCACTCACTGTCGCCCGTGTGTGCATACTGGCCGTTAATTCAATTTCGTGGTATGAAAAAGTGCGAAATTCAAATAGGTATTTTTATTTTTTAATGTACCTAGAACCATTCTTTAATAAGAAATGGTTTATATTGGCAATAAAATGATCAAATCTGTCTTTTTATTCAAATTGGAACCTTTCAATAGTAGGAAAATTTTATTTGAAGACTATAGTTTGTGATTTATAGAGGCCATTAGCTTTTATGTATTGAAAACGGCTTAATCAAAGTCTCTAGGGGAATTAGTGTAAAAATGAAAGCTTTTACGAAGAGGATGAGTCATTTGGGTAACATTAATTATCAATTCTTCAAGAAATAGGACTCCTAAGGGCGAAAATACTGCATTTTCAAAGGTAATACCATGTTATCTGATATGGAATTGGTACAAATTTATTGCGAAGCGGTGACTTTTACTTATAAAACTTCTCAAATACTTGAAGGATATTGTAGTACCAATCAGTACATGTCGCATCCGACAAATCCTGATGACTAAAAACTGCCTACAGTGAATAAAACCGCTAAAGAAACCATTATTTAAGAAGCACCATTTTGCCGCTCGATTGGAATTCAGAAAAAATAGATCGGTCCAATCGGTTATGGACTGGATCATAACCGATAACTAGTTTTTATCCTATTACTCCTAACTCCAGAGGTATTTTGGGCAATGCTTTGAAGAATCTGTAAATCCGTTCTGAACCGGTAATGAACAGCAGGTAATTTTTTGTTCGAAAATCAATTTTATTATTCTTAAAACTATTTTTGGGGATGTTTTTTTAGTGATTCATGAATCGGTTCAAATCGGTTGAAACTCGGTAAACGGCAAGTGATGTGAAAGTTATACTATTGAGATATAGCATCTACACTCAGCTCTTCGTTATCCGGCACTTAGTTATCCGGGTGACAGCTGCCAAACACTGGCGGTTGATGTCTTCAAAACGATTTTTTACGAAGCATGCAGTTTGTCCAGAGTGAATTAAAGTATTACAGTAGAGAGTAGTCTCGCTATAAGCCATCGCTCTATAGTCCACAATTTATCGACCGTTGATTTCAAAACACTGATTTTAAGTTACCCGTCTGACCAAGTAAGCGTGGATTATAGCCTAAATTAACCCCTATCTTTCACACCTTACTTTTAAGAAGCTCCCATACAAAATACCCCTTACTAAATATATGTGAAGGACACTGTTTTGCGTTCATGGTGGTGAAGAGCGGAACTACGAAAATTATGTTGCCGGCCGTGTTGCTCAGCTGTCAGTGACAAGATGGAATATTTTCCAAAAGATTTTATTTGTTTTGAAAATTTGCACAAAGTTTGTGAGTGATTTTGTGCGATTTGAGTGATTTTATGCGTATAAATATGCGTCGGTGCGTTTCGTATAGAGAAGAGTGTCGTGAGTACAATAAACAAGTTTGCAACCGTGAAATACGTGTTTTTCTTTCCTTTTCGTGAGCATTTTTTAGGAGACAATTTTTTTATACAATTGTTTTTGCTTTTCTAAAGTGTTTAATCATTTATACTGGTTAATTAAAATATATCACTATCTTTGTATCTTCTATCGTTTGTGTAAAATTCGAAAATGAAATCAGGATGTGCAATTGACAGTTTCATTCCACCGCCATTGATGTAACTTGGCAAAATCTAGTCCTTAATTGGGGCCTACCACTCGGATCTTGCCGATGAGGGCTAAAATAGTTTCTATAGATGGGTGGTAATTTAATGGCTCAACGCTGGGCCCCCTTACCCTGTGTCAGACGGGTAGGTTATGTTTTTTAGTATGCGACATGCATAATTATTTTAATATTTTTGGCAAACTTTATTAAGTAGTTGTGATAATTGTGATCCACAATGAAGAGAGCAAGGACAAGTACCACAATCGCAAAGAAAGTGGAAGCCGTCGAGCAATTTCAATACTAAAAATCGTTGATAATTTTAAAAAATTACATGGACTATAGTGCGACCCAAGTGTCAAATTTGAAACCAAATATGGACTATAGCGAGACTCTACTGTATTATCATTGTATCGAAGTTTTTAATACATATTGTGATAAAAAATGGAACATAAGCACACCATGAAGAAAATGCTCTTGTTCTTTGTCAGCAGAAAATAAATTCACACAGCACAAAATATAAAAACCGTTGATCATTCAAAAAACCTAAATGTCATTTTGTCCCCCAGTCAGCCGGATAACGAAGAGTCGAGTGTAAATCACTAGTTCGTGTGGTTCGTATACAGTAGAGTAGACTCTCGCAAATTCGGCTCTTTTAAGATCGGGCTACTTTTTAATTCGGGCAGCGGTTACATTTGAAAAAAGTTTGTTGTCATTTTTCAAGTTTGATTATGATTATCAAATGACTCAAATATGCTCAAATTTAGCATGGTTTGTCTTAGTTTTGATGTGATTTTGCATTATTGAGGGATTTTCATGCAATTTACGATATATATCAGTGTGTAAACTCAATATCTATATGCACATGTCGCCCGAATTTCTGTCTAATTCGGCTGACGTTTCGGTCCCATATGCCCGAATTTGAGAGAGTCTATTGTATTTCGAAAAGCCCGGGACGTTTTTCCGCCCTTTTTTCAGTTGTTTTCAAAATTATTTTAATAATATCCTGTAATGTTGTTTAGTCTGGTCACTGAGGTGTCCTTTCTGGATTTTTTTTTGCAGAAAGAGAGCAAATCAGCGGCCAAGGAGGTGGAAGAGGAAGCTGATCCAGCTAGTGTTTTCTTCTGGTGGACATTAGGCATTACCCTCTTGACTGTGGCCTTGTTCATCTCAGCCCGGATGGGCATTTATCAGGAAGTGCTGTACAAACGCTATGGAAAACATCCACGAGAGGCTCTATACTACACTCACCTTTTGCCACTGCCCGGATTCCTGCTGTTGACCAACAATATCTGGGATCACTTCAAAATTGCTGTTTCTAGTCCGCCTGTCCAGGTACCTGTTTTGGATATTGCAGTACCGATTGTTGTGCTGTTTCTGCTGGGAAATGTCCTAACGCAGTATGTATGCATAAGTTCTGTTTACGTCCTCACGACGGAATGTTCCTCTCTGACGGTGACTCTGGTGGTGACACTACGAAAATTTGTATCACTCCTGTTCTCTATCATCTACTTCCAAAATCCCTTTACGATATACCATTGGATTGGTACACTGTGCGTGTTTTATGGGACAATTGTCTTCACGGAAGTGATACCTAATGTTAGGAAATCTCTTGCCACGAGAAAAAGTCAAGGGAAAAAAGTGGATTAGGACTCTATTAGACAATTCTTTTTTTTTACCACCAATACTTGTGATTTCGTCATATCCTGTGTGAAAGTGTGTTATGTGAATTTGTTTTTTTTTTGCATCTCTATATTTTGAAAAACTCATTTTTTATTTTTTTGGCAAACAGACAACAACAAAAAAAATATAACAAATAATGCTCAAAAGTTGAAATTCGGGGGAAAAAATTTAGTGTTGAGGTTATTTAGGATACTTTGCACATTTCATCACTCATTGCTGGAGTCAGTGCACCTCCCTGCAGTACGGTATTCACTGCAGCTCTGGCTAAGTAGCCAGTGGTCTCGGAGTAGTTGAGGGAGTACAGTGGAGAGATGTCCTTGGAGATCTCTTTGCGATTGTCCTTGCAGTACATATTGAAGGCACTTTCGAGTAATTTATCGAGATCGAGAACTTGCTGAAATTGCAATTCGGGATTTCGACTGAGGATCTTTGCCACAATTCCCAGCAGCTCAACTGTCAATTGACGCCGTTCCGGCAATTCGATGTGAATGAGAGTTTCCTCCACGAGAAGTGAAAAGGACAATTCACTGCGACTCATGCTCGTGAGGGTTGGCGTTGCCGGCAAATGATGCCCTTGTACGTGAATTCCTTCAGGTGTTCGCTGAAGGACATCCCAAACCCAATTGTAGAATTGGTCAGGAACACGACACAGGCATCCCTCGAGCTGACGCCGTTGAAACGTAGATAAGCTTTTGGGGACAAACAAGTTAAGAAAAAAAAACTAAAGTCTCGGGAGAATAAGATATACAGGGAATAAAATAACATGACTTAAATCATAATTAAAAAAAAAATTCACAGAAAAATATAGAGATTTAAAATATGTTGAGATTTTGTTAAAGAACAATGATGGAATAAATTGTAAGAAATCTTTTTAAAATAAGTAGTTTTTTAGTTATAGCAATCATTTAGTAAAAATAACAAAATATTTTGTTTCATGAATAAAAAGTTACTGGTTTTAGAAGATTTATATTTCAATAAATAATAAAATAAGACATTTAAATATGGAAATTATTATTATTTTTTTAAATACAGGGCCGTATTCAATTATACATTTCGTTCCTTTAAGTTTACAAGTTCGTGTTACAATTGAAATTTTAAAAACCAAACCTAAAATAATTTTGAGCATCAAGCTGTAAATATTCTCTTATATTTTTTGAGTGTGTAGACCTGACCCAACCGACATGACATTTAAACTGACGATTTGACGGAGTTCCGCGAGACGGCGCTCCACGACGGACGAGGACTGACGAACCAACGGACGGCGACAGAACGAGAGTGGACGTGGACACGTTAACACGTAATAAAGTAGAGAGTCCAAAGTATTGAGCGTTTTTTTGAGTGAATCGAGTGAAAATGAGGAGGTCTACAGCTTCAGGTGTGGGGTACAGTAGGCCCACAGTGGAGGAGATGAGACAAGCCTTGATGGACATAGGAGAGAATCTGCCCTCCACAGTATCTCCCATGCAAATTCGAGCGCTTTTTGAGAGGGTCATTGGAGTGACGCCATCACACGCGGGAGAGTCTGCAGTGAACAAGGGGAAAAATCAAGATGCAAAAGATTCCGGAGTGAGCGCCCCATGGAAAGCACGAGAAATTCCTATAAATTTTGCAGTGAGCTCCGATGAGGAAAATTCTGTGGATGAGCAAGCAGCGGCGGCTGCCAAATTCAAATTGGCCGTTAAAGAGCGAGTGACGCCAACATTGCAAATGGAAAATTCCATTGAGAGTTCGACCCCGAATCTTCTAGAAAAACCAGTTGATGATGAAAAACAACAAGCTACCATCAATGAAGGCGCGATTCGTACAACACTAGTGAAATTATTGAGTGAATTGAGTGTTCCAAAACAGGATATTGGAGTCAAATGTACATTCCAAGACATTGAGAATGCAGTAGAGGCTTTCACAGGCGATGATGGCTTCAGAGTGCAGCAGTGGATAGAAGATTTCGAGGCAATTTGTGATGATTTTGCCGTATCTGACAGATCCCGTCTTGTATTTGCTCGACGCCTTATCAAGAGTGGACCAGCAAGGGATCTAATTCGTAGTGGAAGATTCAAAACCTGGGCGGAACTGCGGGAAGCACTGAGGGATGAATTTGGCCAGGAATTGACAGTGCGAGAGATATTGGATAAGATGAGAACACGCAAGAAGACATCAAATGAGACTTGTCACCAGTATGTCTTGGCAATGCAGGCCTTGGTGTCAGGCTATCCAATACCTGAGGAGGATGTGATCTGCGCAATTCTTGAGGGGCTTCAGGACAAGTCCACGAATATCTCAATCCTCGCAGGGTGCAACACAATTGATGATTTGAAAAGGAATCTGCGCAGATACGAGAGACAGTTGATGAGTGCAACTCCAGCGGTGCAGAGAATTGAGAAATTGCCTGTCAAATCAACGGCAAATGCCCAGGAGATCCGCTGTTACAACTGTTCAGAGAGAGGACATTTTTCCTCGGAATGTTCCAAGCCCAGGAGCGAGAGAGACACCTGCTTCAAGTGTAAGAAGGCTGGTCATCAGATTAAGCAGTGCCCACTTTACAAGACCAAGGGAGCAGCAGGAGTATCAGCGGCAGCAGAGGAATCCAACGAGGCAGGGATTAGCTCAGATGACGTGACTTATGACGTGAAAGTTTTTCAGAAGGTAAGTGTGATATTTGATTCTGGTTCTAATGAGGGCGAGGTAATATTGGATCTCATGTCTTTGCTCGACACCGGCAGCCCAATCAGTATGATCCAGAGATCTAGAGTGCCGGACAAATTTGTCCCCAATGATAAAGCTAAAGTTCTTCCATACAAAGGACTGAGTGGAGCCGAAATTTATAGTTATGGAAAGATTCATTGTCAAGTAATTTTGATGAATTCAAACAAACCAATTGAAGTATTTGTTGTCCCAGATAGAGTCATGCCATTTGAAGTTTTGTTGGGACGAAATGCTATGAAGTCTTTTAATATTGGATTAACTCTTAATAAAGATTCTGGAATTTGTTTCGATGAATTTGGCAATTATTCAGGTCTCCTCCAGTGCGTCATGGGCACATTGGCACTTGAGAATTTTAAAGATAAAAATTCAGTTCATGATGTGACAAACCTTTCTAAGATTGGGAATGACCTTCAGTTTTCTACAGGGGTGGAAAAGTCTACTGATCGGGTTTCAAACTGGAGGACTGATATGAGTGGCCAAGAGGAATATGAAGAATTAACCTGTAGAGATGAAGAGCCGTTTTCAGGGATGTTAGGGATAGAAATAGATAATGGGGAAGATAATGCTGAATTCGATGAAGTGTTCGAAATTTTCGGTAGAGATGAGGACATTCTAGTAATTGTCCAAGAGTGTAATTTCAAGGTACCGAGTGCAAGTAGTGAAGGTTTTATTGGGGTAGTGAATCCCGAAATTAGTGTTTGTCCAGAGTTGTCAAATAGTTGCCAGAGAGAGCTGAAAAATCTAATCAGAAAATGTTATTTTGAGAAATTTAATGCGGAAGCGAAATCAGAGGGATTTGTGCTTAAGATCAGATTGACGAATGATGTTCCATTCTTCCAGCGTCCTAGAAGGTTAGCATATTCGGATAGAGAGGTAGTGAGAAATATTATTCAAGAGTGGTGTGATAATGGCATTGCCAGACCGAGTGACTCTCCCTACGCGTCTCCAATTGTGTTAACCACGAAAAAGAATGGAGAGCCCAGGTTGTGTATCGATTACAAAGCATTAAATGCATTAACAATTCGTGATAATTACCCCCTTCCGTTGATTGAAGATTGCTTGGACCATTTGAGGGGAAAGAATATCTTTACGATGATTGATTTAAAGAGTGGGTTTCACCACGTTAAAGTGGCAGAAGATTCAATAAAGTACACTTCTTTTGTGACCCCAGAGGGGCAGTTCGAGTTTTTGAGGATGCCTTTTGGGTTGAAAAATGCCCCAAGTGTTTTTCAAAGATTTATCGTGAGAATTCTGCGAGAATTTATTGAGAAGGGGTTGATAATAGTATACATGGATGACATTTTAATAGCCAGTGAGAGTTTTGAGGAACACGTAGATACGCTGCAGAAACTGTTGATTTGTTTGGCCGAAAATGGCCTAGAGATTCAGGAATCTAAATGTAAATTTGGATACAATTCCATTGAGTATTTAGGATACTCACTTTCTGGGGAAGGGATTCGTCCCAGCAGTGACCATTTGGAAGCTATTGAAAGGTATCCAGAGCCCAAAAATGCAAAAGAGTTGCATTCATTCGTAGGACTATGTTCCTACTTTAGGAAATTTGTGGCGGGGTTTTCAAAAATCGCGCGTCCATTGCTTAATTTGTTGAAAAAGGGGGTGACATTTGAGTTTAGTGATGAGTGTAGAGATGCATATGAGAGATTGAAGGAGAAGTTGGTTTCTGCGCCAGTGTTGGCGATATATGATCCAAAAAAGGAAACAGAATTGCATACGGATGCTAGCTCTTTGGGTTTTGGGGCAGTGATTTTGCAGAGACAACAGGATAAGAGGTTACATCCGGTAGCTTACTTTTCAAAGAGTGCATCAACAGCTGAATCCAAGTACCATTCATACGAACTTGAGACGTTGGCGATAATTTATGCGTTAAAGCGATTCCGAGTATACTTAAAAGGTATTCCTTTTGTGATCGTGACAGATTGTGGGTCTTTGGCCATGACACTGAATAATAGGACACACAGTCCTCGGATTCAAAGGTGGGCATTAGAATTGGAGAATTTTAATTACAAGATAATTCATCGGAGTGGAAGTCAGATGAACCATGTTGATGCATTGAGTAGGAATTGTCCGGTGGCGGCAGTGGATTGTGAGGACGTAGATTTTCAGTTGAGTGCTACCCAGAGTAGGGATGGAGTGATAAGGGACTTGAAGTTGAGACTAGAGAAAAGCGACCACAAAATGTATGCGCTGAAAGATGGGCAAGTCTATCGTAAGGATAGACAAGGAAGATTGTACTTTTACGTACCAGCTGAGATGGAAGTAAATCTCATTCGACACGTACATGAGAAGATCGGTCATTTTGGGTTCCAGAAGTGTTATGAGAAAATGCGCTCTCATTACTGGTTCCCTGATATGAAAGAAAAGATAGAATCATATGTGAAGAATTGCGTCAAGTGTCTATTTTATTCGGTCCCGTCGCGGAGAAATCAACAAGCGTTGTATAACATTCCAAAAGAACCAGTGCCATTCCACACTCTCCATGTGGACCACCTAGGTCCTCTCCCTTCCCTGCAGTCGAAAAGAAAACACTTATTGGTGGTTGTAGATGGGTTCACAAAGTTCACGAAACTTTATGCAGTGTCATCCACCAGTGCAAAGGAAGTGTGCTGTGCCCTTAAAAAGTTTTTCGACTACTACAGTCGCCCAGTCAGAATAGTGTCAGATCAGGGTAGTTGTTTCAAGTCAAACGAATTCAAGTCCTTTTTGGCCGAGAGGAATATTTTACACGTTGAAGTGGCGACAGCGTCACCCCAAGCGAACGGGCAGGTAGAGCGAGTGAACAGAGTAATTACGCCAATGTTGGCAAAGTTGAGTGAACCTTTGCAGCATTCTGATTGGGTCCAACAATTGAGCAAGGTTGAATTCGCAATTAATAATTCGTGGCAAAGGTCGATTGGTACTACTCCTAGTAAGCTGCTATTTGGAGTTGACCAGAGAGGTGATGATATAGATTACTTAACAGAGTATCTGGAAACGAAGGGTATCGGGGAAGAAACGAGAGATTTACAAGCTCTAAGAGAAACTGCGGCCCAAAGAATAGCGAGAGTCCAGGAACAGAACCTGAAACAGTTTGAGAAGACTCATCAGCCTCCAGTTGTATACCAGGTCGGTGACTTTGTTCTTTTGAGAAACATTGACACCACAGTAGGGACCAATAAGAAGCTGATTCCCAAGTACAAAGGGCCGTATGTAGTAGAAAAGGTGCTGCCACACGACCGTTACGTGGTTAGAGACGTGGAGAATTGCCAAATCACTCAGATACCATATTCGGGGATTGTCGAAGCAAAAAATATGAGACTTTGGAGATCCATTGATTGCTTTCAGAACCAGAGCCGACTGTCGCACGTAAATGAAGAATCAGACGAGTAGGTTAGTGTTCTCAATCAAATTACTTTATTGATAGATTAGATTTAAATTTATATTAGATTTAGTTCATTTAATAAAGAACATGTTATTATGTAAATAGACAGACGGACGGTAGGGTGATCGAGGCCGATCACAGGGTCAGGTTGGCCGAGCTGTAGACCTGACCCAACCGACATGACATTTAAACTGACGATTTGACGGAGTTCCGCGAGACGGCGCTCCACGACGGACGAGGACTGACGAACCAACGGACGGCGACAGAACGAGAGTGGACGTGGACACGTTAACACGTAATAAAGTAGAGAGTCCAAAGTATTGAGCGTTTTTTTGAGTGAATCGAGTGAAAATGAGGAGGTCTACAAGTGAGGAAATATTATTAAAATAAAAATTCGCATTTAAATCTAAATTGAATTTATTTTGATGCTCAAAAGAAGAAGAAGAGTATGAAAGAGGGATGGAAAATAGGAATTCTTGAAATTTTGTGATGATTTTTATAAATTTCTCTCTCAATGCTGAGGTAAATTAAAATTTAGGTGCATGAATTTTTAGATTTTTTTTTGGATAGTAAGGTCCTCTAGTACACCTTTTATGGCCTTTATGGCCTCTACACACTAGACAAATTTATGTCCATATTGAAGAGTTTCCTGCACAAGCGTAGGGAATTTGCTTCAATATAGACTTAAATTTCTCTAGTTTTTAGAGGCCATAAAAGAAAGCGAAATTTGAAGTTTCGAAAAATTGAGAAATCATATACAGTGTGAGTTATTTGAATTGCAACTATTCGAAACGCTTTTTTATATTTGAAAGCGAATTTTATTGATGTACACTCAGTCCCGGCATTAAGTCCTTCGGGATTATGCACCTCACGGAATTATGCACATACAATTATGCAAGTTTGCCTACCGTTGGGAGTCAATTTATGAACATATTTTCGAAATACGCCTGAATGTAGACTATTTGACGACGCGGGAAATTTGAAAACATTTTGCTACTTTTTCAGAATAAAACTTTAATTTCTTTTATTAAGGTAAAATTTTTAAATATTCTATCCATTTTTTGAGGAACTCTGGCCAAAAAGTACTGTTTTTTAATACATTTCTATTAACTCTTTCCGGACCACAACATATCCAGCGAACGAATTTCAGTAAAACTCACTTTATTGTAACTCTTAGTGGTCAAATATGATACTTTTGTAGAGAAAGAATTTTCTCCGCCTCTGGGAAATTGAAAAACTCATGGGAACTCTCGTCCCCAAAAGAACGAAAAGGATACAAACTTCAATTTTCCCAAAGCCAATATTATCGATTTTGTAAACTATTTGAGCGTGTAAAAGGACTCCTGTACGATGTTAATTACTAAAACAAGGTGAATTATTGACCAGTATCTTGTGGGATGTCCAGGAAGTGCTAAAAAGGACACCCAGCTCCTGCTTGCCAACAGATTCCTCAAAATATTTCACACAATAACACTTTAACACACATTTCTCTCAACACGATATTATTGCAGACATATTAAGCTTTCTCAAGAGCCAAAAAAACACTTCCTGGACAATCAGAATTCACCAAAATCAGGAAGAATAGGAAAAACTTCCTTGAAAGCAATCTCCCTCGCTGCCAAATGTCAAAATTATCGGCCATATTGTCAAAAATTTCGCTCCCGCTTGGAATTTTCGATGAGTAATGCCAGTTCGCGCGTTTTTTCGGTCCCGAAAATGTGCTTAATCCTGGGACTGTGAGTGTAAACGAAAGAAAATCTGAACTTATGCATATTTTGAAAATCTAATTAAAATTTCCGATATGACCACCTTTTCTGTAAAAAAAAGGCAAAAAGCCCTTTTGCCTGAGGAATGCCTTGAACGCAGCTCAAACCTACGCTTTCGAAATACGACTTAATTAATGTCGTTAAATTTAACATACTGATATTCTACTATTTTTATTGCCAACCTCGGACAATAAAATGCCACAAATGGAGAAAAAGTTCACCAGATGTTCATCAGGTGTCCATGTGGGCTATTGTGTGCTCGAAATAAATCATGAAACGTTGATTTTTTAGTCAAACGATTTTTATGACGGGGTCGAGCCTTCTTTGAACATCCACTCTCTCTCATCGAAATTTTTGCGTGCTCACGTCACACAATTTTAGAATTACTTTCTAATGGCCTCTAAAAAACTAGAGAAATTTATGCCCATATTGAAGAAAATTTCCTACGCGTGTGTAGGAAAAACTCTTCAATATGGACATAAATTTCTCTAGTGTGTAGAAGCCATAAGACAGTTTTTCCGATCCATATTGGCATTGATTTTGATACCATCGGCGAAAAACACAATAGACTGGTCATTAGTCGTTGTGATAGCCTAAAAATTATGACAAACCGAAGTTCTAGTCTAGACATTATAAAGAACAACTTTTATCATTATTTGGTATATTGAAGCAAATTGTTTCCATTTGCATGAGAAAAACTGTTAAAATTTCGTCAGTGAAATGTCGCAACAACGTGTAATGTTGTTTATCAAGCTCATTTACTAAAATAAAAAGAAAACTGTAGGGGATACCGGGGCCGATTAGTCAGGGGTAGAATAATAATTAAACCGTGGGGTTTTATAGTTTTTATGAGAAGAAATACACAATGAAACAGTGATTTTGTCCTTGGGTTCTCATGTTATTTTCTCTATTGCTTGCGTCAAATGATTTACGAAAATACTTCGTCAGTTAAAACAGCATTTGTCGTAACTTCTTTTTGACAACTTTTCAGGAGAAGAAATTTTCAGTTCAGCATTATTTTTCTTAAAAATGAGCCCCGAATGCGATACTTTTGAGTCAAAATAATAAAGTGGCACTAATAAACTGTAAGATAACTCGAGAAAATCTTTATAAAATAATTTAAAAGCTGAAATATTGAGATATATGTTCCATGAAACACAATAAGATTTTATCGTAACTTCCATCGTTTATAAAGCTGTAACTTCCAATGTATATGGATCTTTGAAGTTACGACAATTTTCAAAAATGCATTGTATCAATTTCAATTACTCTAGTGATAATAAGCACCTTTATTTGACTAAATTAATCCATTAAACTCTTATCCCTGTCCCTAAAAGCTTTTATTTCTTAAATTTTGTTGTGCAAATTTTGCGCGCCGTGTCGCTTGTTTTGTTTTGAATTAATGACAGATGGGCAGGGATTTTTTCTTACTTTTTTTCTCACAAATATTGAATTAAAATGAGTTAATGTTGCATTATTCACACTGTCTTTGGATATTTGGAAGAGTTTGTGAACGTTTTAATGAGAAATATTACATTTTTGCTGCAAATTACAAGCCACGCAAACGAGCAAAAGAAGTTACGGCAAATGTTGATTACTGAAAATTTTGTATGGAAATTTATCGTAACTTCCCCAAAAATGAAAGTTACGACAAATTCTGATACATCTTTCTTAATTAAGGGCACTTACGATAATTTTTGTTTAAAATAATTTTTAATGGGCTTATAAAAGTTTCTTTTTCTCAAATACGTTTAATAAACAAAATTACGCCGATTCTAAATATGTATATATCTCAAAATCGCAAAAATGAAGTTACGACAAATACTGATTCAACTGACGGACTTATCACTTTAATTTCATTCTGTTTTTGCGCCTGGAATCTAGGAAAATCCGTTTTTGCCGTTTTTTGATACTTTAGTGCCTATATATCCGATTCTGTTAAACTAAATTAATTCTTAATATGGGAAAATTTGTTTGGTTCAAAAAACTGACACCAGGGACGCTGTATTTTCATATTATGCCAGAAAACATGGAAAAATCTAACTTTTTAACAATTTTAACCAAAGATATCTCGAAAACTTGAACTGTGCGTAGCATTCTGTTTTGTGGATTTGGTAGAGAATTTTATTAGCTACATTTTCGTCCATGTAACCTCTCAAATTTTTCTTAACCTCGATATTGAGGTTCAAACGAAAATCGTGCATTTAGCCAACTAAGGAAAACCTTGAAAATTTCGGGTATTATTGTTTTTTTTCTAGTTGTTAGGCAACCCATTTTTTCACTTCTTCAAAATTGACCAAGTTCTGGTCAGACACGCTAAGAGAACTCAATTAACACAACTCATTATCGGAAGGAGTTAAGTTTAAACAATTTTTAATTTCAAAATAGTTTTATGACGTGTTATTAACAAATTTAAAGTGACATTTAGCTTATATATGTACTCAACAAATTTGCGAAAAAGAATATAAGGCACAACTACTTCTCGGAACTTCGAGCAGCTCGCAAAGGCTTGTACGCTTTGTCACCCCTTTATAGATATTTTCCAGAGTTAGCTTACATTTTTTAGAACTAATTTGTTTATTTTAATTCAAAAAAATCGCATTCAGGACTCATTTTAAAGAAAAATAGAAAACTAGGTGTAAATAATACAAGAAAATTGAAGAAATAAAACGAAAATGCGATAAACGGTAAGCAAAAAAAAACTGTACGATTAATTTCTCTTACAGTTTTTTTTTTGTTCACCGTTTATCGAATTTTCGTTTCATTTCTTCAATTTTCTTATATTATTTACACCTAGTGCCACCGAGTATGAGATAAGGTAATACGATAATGGAAAATTTGCGTATGAATTGCAATGAAAATGCATATATTAACAAAATACGGTGAGGCGACGGAGAGCATTTTATTTTCAATGTGATTCTGCTCTAATGGCCTCTACACACTAGAGAATTTTATGTCCATATTTGACAATTTTTCCTACAGAAACGTAGGCAATTTGCTTTAATTAAATTTCTCTAGTGTGCAGAGGCCATAAGAGTTAGCAGAGCGATTTAAATTTGGTTGCAGTTCAATTGGGGCACCCTGAATTTATTCTTCTCTTTGATTTAGAGCAATAAAATATTTTGCAATTATATAAAAATGTCATTAAAAATTCTAAAATTTGACAATCTTTGAATTTTTTAAACCTCTAAACTTGGCTGTAAAAGATTAAGCAGTATTTTGGCAAAAATATTCAGTAAAAATCACATTTAGAACACAAACTGTAATTAAATTAAAATAAAGAAATATTCTTCGAAGAGAGAAAAAGGAAGAAGTTATGAAACATTTTGATCAATCTTACTAATTTTCTGACCAATAATATTTATCAATGGTACATTATTAAGGCTACTTACTTTTCTTCTTTGGCCCATTGTCGAACTGTGAGAACGTGATGGAGCAATTGACGTACTTCGTAGGGAGACAAATTCTCTAGATCTGTCCCTTGAGCTGCATTAGAAATGTGCAAGTAGAGCCTCATTGCCTCAAGCACCCATCCAACACGAATCTGCAAAGTATCCTCTCGTTTAGATTATTGGAAAAAAATAATCTTGGAATGTCGGGGAAGTTCCTATACCTTGAGAATGCCACGAAACATTTCTGGAGTTGTGGCAATAAGACGTCCACAGTAGAGGACTACTTCTTGCTGAAGTACCGCATGGATAACATTGAGAGGCTGAACGGATGTATACATGACTTCTTGGATTTCAGCTGGTGTCATTGGTTTATCAAAAACCGTTTCTTTTTGCCCAATAATACCCACAGTCAATTGTTTCCCATTGACTAGGACTGTTGTGATGAAGGGAGAAATGGAATCGACAATGTGATGCAACAGAGAACTGCAGTATCTCACTACACGCCAATATCTCAGTGATCCGGCTCGGTAGTAGAGATCCGTGATGCACTGATACAGTGTCCTCCCGTCAATTTCAAAATCCATCTCTTGGCGCTTCATAAGAATCTCCAAGAGTTGAACGAGACCAAAGAGAGATGTTGTACGTCTGATGGCATCGATGACATCTTCATTTGGTCGATGATTGAATTCCTTCATGGACATTCTCTCATCGACATAGGTTAAAGCCTTTGGGATATCCGTGAGACTCTGATAGCCAATGTATTCATGTGTCATTTGACTGAATGCCTCACAGCTTTCTGGGAGTTCAGACTGTGACATAAAGTCCAAGTGCTCAATACACGAGCTCGAAATTAAATTCTGCAGTCGTCCAATTCGGACTTTCATCCCATCACAGTAACCTTTCTTGAGCATCGCCAGCAAATCCAGCATTTCCTTAAATTGCGGATCACGCATGTGCTCCTCACGAATGAGCAAACAAACTGTTGGCCTTCCGGAAAGCCTCCAATATTTCCCCACAAATTGCAATTCCGTCTTAATGTCATCTATATACAAGGAAGCCCAAATTTAAGTGTAAACCCCTTTTAAAATCTTCAATATAGTTTTTAAGTGAAAAAGTTACCAATAAGAAGAGCCATGTCTCGATAGAGATAAAAGTCCGATACTTCAAAGATTAATGGATAACATAGCACTGTCATTCCGCAAATTCTGTACACTTTGGAAGTTCCTAGAGAACCTATTGGTCTCGGTGGTCTTCCAGTTAAGCCTATTTTCTCATTGACACCCAATTGCTGATAAACTTGAATTAACTTAGTCGATGACCAAATTTGCACAGGTTCCACCTTTTTTTTTTTTAAATAAAAATACAATAAAAAATTACGAACAATCTTAAACTATTTCATCTTTGTAAATTAAATGAGATTATAATTAAAGAAAGAAATATCGTTAAATCAAAAAGCGTATTTTTTTAATTTTAATTTTACCTCATGAGGTGTTTGAGTCTGGATCCCATAAGTTGCCATCATAGCTTGCAATCTCATGGATTCCGCTATAAGAACAATTTGTACTACGAGATCTGTTGCAGTTCCCTGAAAAGTTTATCACAGTATTTAGGAACTTTGCAAAAAAAAAAGTCAGAATTATTTGTTGCAAAAACAAAATTTGGCCTAAAAAAGCTTCAAAGGATTAATGCACAAATCGCATTTTCATCATGTAAGACTTGATAGATTCAGTTGTCCTTTTCAAAAGGGTCGATCGTTATTATTATAATGGCTACCAAACACTGACTACATTTTCATTGGTCTACCAAAAGTTCTGGAACCCAAGTGAAATTTGCTAGTGACTTAAGGGATAATGTCAGTCAGGAAACCCAAAAAAAAACATACTTTCCTTAAATATTTTTTTTAACGTAGGGTAAATGTCCTAATTCAAAACCATTTCCATGCGCTTTAACTTTGACAAAAGATTCAACACATTAAATTCATACTTTTTAAAGAGAATAACATAAATATGCTCCTTGACTCTTCTAGAATGTTACTGTTTAGTGAAAATTATTTAGATATAATTTGAAAACTTCTTAAATACAAGAAAAATATACGAGTGCAAAATGCTTCTATTAGAAACATATTACTCCAAATGGAGACAAGGGAGTTTCTAATTGGAGACAAACAGCGTAAGTAAAACCGCGACGAAAGGCTTCTAAAACCTTGTTGAGTTGCTCCTCAGTGTAAGATTTGTTCTTATTCCTGGTCTTTTCTCCTTTCCCATCTAAAACTATGAGAAAATCTCTCCAAAAAAATCATATTTGCGAGGTTTCCTATTGAAGCATTTGCAGATACTTCAGAAAAAAACCATTTTGTTCACGAAATAGGTAATTATTTCATTTGAAAACTTCACGTACCGTTAACAATATAGGTTAGCACTTAATTTAACTAAAATTAGCCAGAAATATGACATAAATGTTGAACAAAATGAATAAACAACAGTCACCTCATTGTGTTTTTAATTGGAAAACATGGTCGATCGATGAAAAATTCGATTGTGAAAAGATACACTTTTAATTTTTCTGAGAAATTAACAAATAAAAATTTGTGAATATGAATGAATTTTCGCTTTATTTGGAGCAAAATTAACTAAATAATGGAGCTGTGGTACAGAAAATATATAAATATAATAATTTAGTACTGTATTTATCGTGAAACAATGATGTTTCCATTTGGAGTAGCGAAAAATTTCTATTTGGAGCAGGTTTTGAATTAGCTTAATTTACCCTAATATTTTTTTTTATTAAATCTTCTGAAAGATATAAAAGTGAAACTAGTTAACGAAAGGTCTCCAGTTCGATTCTGGGTGGAGGAAGGAGTTTTTTCTGTCTCCACTGAGAAAAAAACTGGACGATTTAAGTGTCACTTGCTCTGATTGACAATTTCTCTGTACATAAATACAATTAAGTAGAGAGTAGATTAATTAATTAATTAGAGTAATTAATTAGAGTAGGTTCATCAGAAGTCAAAATCATCATCAATCAAGTATAGGTATATCAGATGGCAAAAAACAAAATGCCAAATATTTCCTGTTATGCGAGCTTCAGACCTAAAGCGGTCTTCAGACTAGATGTTTAGCCCAGTTTCCGTAGGTCTCAAAATCTTAAATAGCGTGCAATTTAATTGCTTTTTTAGAGCCTAATAGGTTATTTATCTTTAATAATCCAATCCTATGTTAAATTTTCCCAAAAAATCATGATTGATAAGAAATTAGACCAGTTAAGCCATTTGGCTAAGCCTTAGGTCTGAAGCCCGTATAATACGGGCTTCAGACCTAAGGCTTAGCTATCTGGCTTAACTCCTCTAATTCCTCATCAAGCATGATTTTTTAGGAAATTGTTGTTTAGGGGCAAATTAATTAATTAAATTAAGGGCAAATGATTCATTAGATTTTCTAAAATCAATAAAATTACTTGTTATTAATATTTTGAGACCTTCGGGAACTGGGCTAAACATCCAGTCTAAAGCTGGCATAAGGTTTACCCATAGGGCTTAACTTCGGATCAGATTATTAGTGGCAAATTATGTTTTAGGATAGACTTTGAAGAACTAATTCAATTTGTTCCTATTTAGGTTTTTGGGAGCGCTTAAGCTCTGGCTTGAAAATAGTTTTAGCTGATGAAATCGTACTCGGACAAAGATTTTTCATTTCTTTGATCACAACTTTTTTTAACAAGACAAAATGTGATGTAAAAGACGTCGAAAATCCTCAAAAAAAATTACTAAATTAAATTTTTTTCAAAAATCCTTTGCCCAAGTACGAGATCTGCTAACAGGAAATATTTTATTTTACAACTTCTGATAAATATCTATTCTGAGTAATTGTGATTATCCTAAAGAAAAAATGCCTTGGAAAATCAAGCTCCAATTTGTGGATTTTTAAAAATTTGATTTGAATAAGAAATTCAAAAAAAATATAATTCAAATGTTGAACTTTTGCACTAAAAAGGTTAAATGTATTAAATTGTTTATTATGTTGAAAAAGATTTTAGAGAAAATATGCTGTTCTCTAGCCTTCCGTAATCCATGCAACCCCTTAACATAGCGAGTGTAAATTAGGGTATAATAAGCATAGTTAAATCATGGATGACTCACAAAAATCTTAAATTTTTAACAAGAAAATAATTAAAACGAAATTCCCAATTTTTTGGAATACTTGAATTCGTGAGAAGACATTTTACATTATTTATCTAGTAAGTACGAATTTAAGGATGTTGCTCAGCTTTCTCACAAAACGCCATCTTTCTAATGTTTATCGGTTCACAACTTTATAATCGATTTGAACCGATTCATAAATCATCTCAAAATTTGTCCAAAATTACATAGAAACATTGTCTTAGGTCTGAAGCCCGTATAACCCATTGGAAACGGCGGTACAGTAGGGTGTTTCAACAAGGAAAAAAATTTTGGCACTATTCTCAGGGTGCTGTATTTGATAAGACAAGAAAGTTTTTCTTCGACGACCATATGATCAGACGCCGTTTAGAGGTGGCTGAACGACCCTCTCTGTAGTGTAAAATCTGAAAAAAGTTCTACAGGGAGGGTTTTCCAGCCACCTCTAAACAGCGTCTGATCATATGGTCGTCGGAGAAAAACTTTCTTGTCTCATCAAATACTGCACCCTGAGAATAGTGCCAAAAAAATTTTTTTCTTGTTGAAACACCCTACGGTACAGTCATTTTCAACCGCTTATCCCTATTGGGGTCGCGGGCCCATGACACCAAGGTTAACAGCCCACGCCTGTCGGTCCTCCGCCACTTCAGGAAGATGTTCGAGCTCGATCCCAAGGCGCTCCCATGCAAGATCCTGAATTTGATTCAGCCACCTTGTCCTAGGCCTGCCTCGAGGTCGAGGTCCCCTCACAATGGCTTGCATAGCTTTTCTGGGGAATCTTTCTTCATTCATGCGTTGAACATGTCCATACCATCGAAGTTGTGATCTCTCGACCCGAAGAAGCAGCTCCTCGACTCTTAGTTCCTCACGAACGGCTACATTCCTCACTCGATCTCGACGAGTGATTCCCTTAACCGCCCGAAGGTACCTCATCTCGGCAGCTTGTACTCGCGATCTTACCCTTTCGGTCATTACCCAAATCTCATGACCATAGGTGAGAATAGGAATGAACACAGCTTTGAAAACCGATAATTTAGCCGATCGACTAAGCTCGGCCTTCCTCAACACGCTTCTGCCAAGCTCCCTCATAACTGCAGAAGCCTGACCGATTCGCGACGAGAGTTCTGCCTCCATCCTACCATCACTCGTGAATAACACCCCGAGATACTTGAACTTCTTCACCTGTGTCAATGAGGCTCCACTAACATGTAGAGTGCATCCCACAGATTCTCGGGAAATCACCATTACCTCCGACTTTTTGTCGTTCACATTCATACCTGTTTCGGCACAAACATTTACAAATCGGTCAAGTGTGCGCTGAAGCTTTTCTTCGGAAGATCCAAAAAGAACCAAATCATCTGCATAGAGGAGATGGCTCACCCTGAAATCCCCAATACGAATCGCATTCTGCCCCCGACTGCGTTCCATAATCTTGTCCATATATATTATGAACAACAATGGTGATAGAACACACCCCTGGCGCAGTCCAACACCCACTTGAAAACCTTCCGATTTGGATCCGTTTACACGAACACAGCTACTACGGTCTCTGTACAATGACTGAATGGCTCCTACCAATTCTTCATCCAGTCCGTACTCGTGCAGTACATCCCAAAGTTGTTCTCTCGGTACTCGGTCATATGCTTTTTCCAAATCTATGAAACAAGCATAGAGTGGAATTGCATACTCCCAAGCCTTTTCGACAATCATCCTCAGGGTAAAAAGCTGATCCGTGGTGCCCCTACGGTACAGTTTTGTCAGAAATTCCAAGACCTTTCCAGCGAGGCCAAGCATGACCCCTTTCGGTTGATAAATTCGCTCTCTAGAGCCTTTTTAACCTTTGACCTTGAAAAATGGTTATTAGGAATGATTCAACTGTATTTTCGTATAGGGACGAAATGTCTGCCTGGATAATTTCTAAAACATATTCAAAAATGAAAAAAACCACACGACGCGTTTTCGAGCAATCTCAAAAAACATGGTTTTGGAAGGGGAGGGGTGGGGAGAAAATGGGGGATGTGAAAGATCCTTGGGTCGACTTATCGGGGGTTTCCCGAAAATCTCAAGTCTTTATCTCTAACCATTTGACCTCCAGAGCTGGCAACTAACGACAGCTGGATAGACAGACGAATAAACAGCGTGACGTCAAAAACTAGGAACTTCAGAATTCCAAAATTCTATCAAAATATTACTCCTTGGGAAGTAATAAATCGAAAGATTAGATGAGCACATATATTCTGTTAGTAGAAGACGTCGAAAGTTTGGAGTGGTATGTCTCAACTCCTGATGACCATAATTGAATTAATGAACTATTGCTGGAAAGCTTGTCTCATTGGCTCTTAGAATCTGTTATATGCAATATGTTATGGGTAAACCATGGTCATCCAGAACCATTTAAGTCGAAGAAGACATTTTTTGCAACGTGATTTTTGGCCATCCACTGTTGGGACCAGGAGTGACCCACAATTCTAACACATGGACTATTTGTTAGAGGAACTCAAAGGGTATAATTTGTGGAAGAAACTTTGTTTTTGGACATCTCACTTTTTTTTATTCATCGACTTTTGCAAGAATTTTGAAATGTTAAAATGTTAAAAAATTACAGAAATCCTTCTATCCCATTTTCTGGACAAACTGATGAAGATATCGACTTGGAATGTTCTGAGTATCCCCCCATAAGTTGAACCAAGGAATCCAAATGTCACTTCAATTTCATCCCAACGTCTAACCTTCCCCTCCAGAAACCACTCTTTTAGAAATATCTCAAGAACCAGACCATCGGAGCATTTCATTTTTGGATATGTTTTAGAGAGTGTCCTAGCAGATATTTCATCCATACATCTCAAAGACGTCCGACCTTTTATTCTTGCACATGCTAATAATCTGTTCAGAAGAGCAGAATTTCTTCTGATCAATTTTCTGACCAAAGAGACAAAGTTAGCGACTTTGATTGTTCTGAGTACTCCCTAAAAGTTAATCTAAGAAATCGAAACAACACATGCATTTGCCTCTCATCCCACTCCTTGTCCTCCAGAGACCATTCTTTTGGAAATATCTCAAGAAATAAACCATCGATCCTTTCCATTTTTAGATATGTTTTTGACATGGCCAAGGCGGACATTTTGTCCTCAGACACCAATATCATCCAGAAATTTTGTTTTTTCCCAAATTTTATTTTCCCCAAATTTTGTTTTCTCAATAACTCAGCCCCTATTACATCAATCGGGCTCAAATTTTAGTATGTTATAGCTGGACCTAAGAGCTTTCGATCAGTACCAAACTTAAGGTACCCCGACCCCCCTGACCTGAGCTAGAAGGGGTCAAAAATTCAATTTTCAAATGGCCATATCTCCGCTTCTAATTATCGGAATTTGAAAGATTTTGGTGTTTTTTTTTTATTTTTTGATTTTCCGAAATTTGAAAAATTTTGGAAAGCTTTCGTGGAGTACTACAACCCCTATGACACGCCAATTTCATCCGATTAAATCGAAGGTTCGATTAATCGAAAAATCGATTATTGATTAATCGATCTCAAATATTTCGAAAACTAGGCGATGCTTTTTCTTTAAATTTTAGTATATTGCAGCTGAGATCGAGACCTTTCCAACGGTGGGTCGCATTCGTCCCTCGATGTTCCCTGACCCGAGCTATAATCGAAAATGTCTTGACCTGACTATATTTTTATGATACGTTTTCGATGTAATTTTATTATATATTGTATCTGAGACCGAGATCTTTCTAATGATGGGTCCCATCCCCGTCTCCACCCCAACCCACGGTACCCCGACCCTTACTATATCTATATGGACCGTACTCTATCTCTAATGTTTATTAACCGATTTCAATGAACTTTTTTTTCTTTTGTTCGCCTTCCGCACTCAGACTATTTTGAATAGAAAATGACCAGTGATAAGCCCAGATAAGCTTATGGTGGCTGAGATTCCTTACAGGTAAAGAATCGAGTCGAGCCAATTTTATTCATTTTACCCCCAAAATTCAGCTTGCAAATGTAAAGTTTGAGTCCGATCTGAAGATATCGCATTTTACCTCAAATGGGAATAAGTTCGAATGGTATCCTGTGAGCTTCATTACACTTGATTGAACAGGGCTAAAACTGACAACCCTATCCATTGTTT